>NC_034176.2:45384080-45614080 GCF_002021735.2 Oncorhynchus kisutch
ACCCATTTGCGACCAAGCTTTAACTTGACTGATGTCTTCAGATGTTGCTTCAATATATCAACATTTCCTTCCTCCCTCATGATGCCATCTATTTTGTTTAGTGCACCAGTCCCTCCTGCAGCAAAGCACCCCCACAACATGTTGCTGCCACCCCACAACATGATGCTGCCACCCCCGTGGTTCACGGTTGGGATGATGTTCTTCGGCTTGCAACCCCCCCCCCCCCCTTTTCCTCCAAACATAACAATGGTCATTATGGCCAAACAGTTCTATTTTTGTTTCATCAGACCAGAGAACATTTCTCCAAAATCTACAATCTTTTTCCCCATGTGCAGTTGGAAACCGTAGTCTGGCTTTTTTTATGGCGGTTTTGGAGCAGTGGCTTCTTCCTTGCTGAGCGGCCTTTCAGGTTATGTCGATGTAGGACTCGTTTTACTGTGGACATAGATACTTTTGTACCGGTTTCCTTCAGCATCTTCACAAGGTCCTTTGCTGTTGTTCTGGGATTGATTTGCACTTTTCGCACCAAAGTACGTTCATCTCTAGGAGACAGACCGTGTCTCCTTCCTGAGCGGTATGACTGCTGCATGGTCCCATGGTGTTTATACTTAGTATTGTTTGTACAAAATGAACGTGGTACCTTCAGGTATTTGGAAATTGCTCCCAAGGATGAACCAGACTTGTGGAGGACTACAATTCTTTTTCTGAGGTCTTGGCTGATTTCTTTTGATTTTCCCATGATGTCAAGCAAAGAGGCACTGAGTTTGAAGGTAGACCTTGAATTACATCCACAGGTACACCTCCAACTGACTCAAATTATGTTAATTAGCCTATCAGAAGCTTCTAAAGCCATGATCTCATTTTCTGGAATTTTCCAAGCTGTTTAAAGGCACAGTCAACTTGGTGTATGTAAACTTCTGACCCACTGGAATTGTGATACAGTAAATTATAAGTGAAATAATCTGTCTGTAAACAATTGTGGGAAAAATTACTTGTCATGCTGACTTGACAAAATTATAGTTCGTGAACAAAACATTTGTGGAATGGTTTGAATGACTCCAACCTAAGTGTATGTAAACTTCCGACTTCAACTGAATATATATATAAATTAGCAACAACAAAAAATGTTTTTGCTTTGTCATTATGGGTATTGTGTGTCGGTTGATGAGGGAAAAAATGTGTTTAATCCATTTTTAGAATACCATAAATTATGTAAATTATAGGCTGATCTCAATCTACACCATGTCGGAGTGTGTGGAGAGGGGCTCTAGCACAGGGTAAACAGTCTAGAGACTTCGGCTCTTATGGCATTATTGTATTAAAAAGGTAGGGTTGTGACAGTAATTGTTTTTAGATGATGGTTACTGGTCAGTCAAATGACTGCGTCACCATAATAACCATTTGATGCTGGCCTTCTAGGCAGAGTTCCTCTGTCCAGTGTCTGTGTTCTTTTGCCCATCTTAATCTTTTCTATTTATTGGCCAGTCTGAGATATGGATTTTTCTTTGCAACTCTGCCTAGAAGGCCAGCATCCCAGAGTCGCCTCTTCACTGTTGACGTTGAGACTAGTGTGTTGCAGGTACTATTTAATGAAGCTGCCAGTTTAGGACTAGTGAGGCGTCTGTTTCTCAAACTAGACACACTAATGTACTTGTCCTATCGCTCAGTTGTGCACCGGGGCCTCCCACTCTTCTTTCTATTCTGGTTAGAGACTGCTCTGTGAAGGGAGTAGTACACAGCGTTGTACGAAATGTTCAGTTTCTTGGCAATTTCTCACATGGAATAGCCTTCATTTCTCTGAACAAGAGTAGACAGACAAGTTTCAGAAGAAAGTTCCTTGTTTCTGGCCATTTTGAGCCTGTAATTGAACCCACAAATGCTGATGCTCCAGATACTCAGTCTAAAGAAGGTCAGTTTTATTGCTTCTTTAATCAATACAACAGTTTTCAGCTGTGCTAACATCATTGCAAAAGGGTTTTCTAATGATCAATTAGACTTTTAAAATGATAAACTTGTATTAGCTAACACAACGTGCCATTGGAACACAGGAGTGACGGTTGCTGATAATGGTCATCTGTACGCTTATGTAGATATTCCATTAAATATCTGCCATTTCCAGCTACAATAGTCATTTACAACATTAACAATGTCTACACTGTATTTCTGATCAATTTGATGTTATTTTAATGGACCAAAAAAATTGCTTTTCTTTCAAAAACAAGGACATTTCTAAGTGACCCCAAACTTTTGAACAGGAGTGTATATATATATATATATATATGTATATATCTCCGCAAAAAAAGAAACGTCCTCTCACTGTCAACTGCATTTATTTTCAGCAAACATAACATGTGTAAATATTTGTATGAACACAACAAGATTCAACAACTGAGACATAAACTGAACAAGTTCCACAGACATGTGACTAACAAATATGGAAATATGGGGGGGGGGGTCAAAATCAAAAGTAACAGTCGGTATCTGGTGTGGCCACCAGCTGCACCAGTGCATCTCCTCCTCATGGACTGCACCAGATTTGCCAGTTATTGCTGTGAGATGTTACCCCACTCTTCCACCAAGGCACCTACAAGTTCCTGGACATTTCTAGGGGGAATGGCCCTAGCCCTCACCATCCGATCCAACAGGTCCCAGACGTGCTCATTGGGATTGAGATCCGGGCTCTTCGCTGGCCATGGCAGAACACTGACATTCCTATCTTGCAGGAAATCACGCACAGAACAAGCAGTATGGCTGGTGGCATTGCATGCTGGAGAGTCCTGTCAGGATGAGCCTGCAGGAAGGGTACCACATGAGGGAGGAGGATGTCTTCCCTGTAACGTAAAGCGTTGAGATTGCATGCAATGACAACAAGCTCAGTCCGATGATGCTGTGACACACCGCCCCAGACCATGACGGACCCTCCACCTCCAAATCGATCCCGCTCCAGAGTACAGGCCTCGGTGTAACGCTCATTCCTTTGACAATAACGCTAATCACCCCTGGTGAAATAAAACCGTGACTCGTCAGTGAAGTCCTGTCTGGACCAGCGACGGTGGGTTTGTGCCCATAGGTGACGTTGTTGCCGGTGATGTCTTGTGAGGACCTGCCTTTACAACAGGCCTACAAGCCCTGAGTCCAGCCTCTCTCAGCCTATTGCGGACAGTCTGAGCACTGATGGAGGAATTGTGCGTTCCTGGTGTAACTCGGACAGTTGTTGTTGCCATCCTGTACCTGTCCCGCAGGTGTGATGTTCGGATGTACCGATCCTGTGGAGGTGATGTTACACGTGGTCTACCACTGCGAGGACAATCAGCTGTCCGTCCTGTCTCCCTGAAGCGCTGTCTTAGATGTCTCACAGCATGGTCATTGCAATTTATTGCCCTGGCCACATCTGCAGTCCTCATGCCTCCTTGCAGCATATGCCTAAGGCATGTTCAAGCAGATGAGCAGGGAACCTGGGAATATTTATTTTGGTGTTTTTCAGAGTCAGTAGAAAGGCTTCTTTAGTGTCCTAAGTTTTCATAACTGTGACCTTAACTGCCTACCATTTGTAAGTTTTTAGTGTCTTAACGACCATTCCACAGGTGCATGTTCATTAATTGTTTTTGGGAAACAGTGTTTAAACCCTTTACAATGAAGTTCTGTGAAGTTATTTGGATTTTTACGAATTATCTTTGAAAGACAGGGTCCTGAAAAGGGGATGTTTCTTTTTTTGCTGCGTTTATATACATATTTTTTTCCCCCTTTTATATATATATTTTTCTGCTGAAAACTTAAGGGGCCCCAAAACAAACGACCCGCGGGCCACTTGGGGAACTCTACTCTACAGCCTTGTGTATTTGATGTATGCCCTTACAGCCAGCAACAGGTCCAGCACCAGTCGAGCTTAGGGTTGTGTTTTTAGGGCTGCAATGATACCAGACTCGTAATATAGAATTCTTTCCATGGGAAACATGAAAACACATAGCAGACTGAACTCTTTGGTCCTTCAAAAACTTGCTGTGTGTAAAATAGGGTGTGCTATATCTTGGAAAATAGATCCAATGTGACTCTGGGTGACAACATAATGGTGTTTGTTTCCAACATTAGGGCTGATTTCGTAAATATGTGAAATCCGCTTTGTGTTTTGTTTCCTTGCCACAATACTAACGAGTATCACAATACGGGTATCGTCCCGGCCCTAGTGTTTTTGTAAGGGCAGAGTAGAGTACATAGCCCCTGTGTGTGTGTGTGTGTGTGTGGAAAAAAAACCCAATAATAATTAGACAGCCTCATATCCTGACACAACCCCCCCTCTCACCCCCTCCATCACACCCTCAACCCTGAAACAGCAACCCTCACACCCCTCCCTGTGTAGGGGGTGATGTCATGCCACAGGATGGAGGGATGAGGACGGGGATGAAAGGAAGAGAGGGAAAACCCTCATGCCGGTCAGAGCCCATGCGGCCGTTGGCGCGGCAACATGAAAAGTGGAAATATCACGCTGGCATGGCGACAAAAGAGAGCAGAGCCACCAAAGCCATGGCATGATTACATGTTCCACAAGAGACGCCAATATCACACAGAGAGAGGGAGAGAGACTAAAGAGAAGGAAAGAGAGAGACTAGAGAGGAGAGAGAGACTAGAAAGAAGGAAAGAGAGAGAGAGAGAGAGACTAGAGAGAAGGAAAGCGAGAGAGAAGGAAAGAGCGATAGAGAGTGTGAGAGAGACTAGAGAAAGGAAAGAGAGAGAAAGAGGGATAGAGTAGAGGGCGAGAGGGAGAGGGTAGTGGAGGGGATTACCAGGAAGCTAGGAACATTTCACCCCAGCCAGGCTAGTTAGGACAGAAATACACCACTTAAAGACAGGCAGCACAATTATGAGCACAAAGTTTGTTTCTTCACTAAATTGGTCATTTGCCCAATCAGATCAGCTCTGACAAAGATCTGATGTGAAAAGATTTGATGTGATTGATCAAAAGACCAATTAGGGAGAAAAAAATATTTGAATTGGGCTGCCCGTGTAGATGCACGCAGCAATACTGTTCAACACTACACTTAAAAGAAACCATCATGCGAGGATCTATTCAACACTTCACAAAAAACACCACAAGTCAACTTACTGCGCTATAACTCTTTAGTCTGCACAAATAAAATGTATAGGCATAGCTACAGCTCTCTGAACAAAGCTAAACCCTGCACGGAAATACAATGTGTAGATGTTAGATGAACAGCTCAGTGGCTATCTACAACGCTACAAAAACAACTCTTCCACAAACACAGGCAAAGGAAACACAAGCTAGGACCCAATCTTCCAGCGCCTCCCCGCTTCCCTGCTGTAGAGGGAGCCGCTGTGTGTGCAGCACGCAGGGAGGGAGGCAGCGGTGGGGGTCACAGGTCAACAGCCCAGCGCCTCTCATAAGAACCAGACAGGAAGAGCTGGGAAAAAACGGTGTACATATATACACCACCAAATGAAGTGGTGGGTTTGGCATCGAAAAACAAAAGCATATGCAGAAAAGTACCTCATACCTACAGTAAAATATGGTGGTGGGGCTATTATGGGACCTTTTATGGTCAACGGCAACATGAACTTTACCAAGTATCAGGACATTTGAGCAAAAAACCTGGTTGCCTCTTGGCCGCGAGTTGATCTTCCAGCAAGGCAATAACCCCAAGCACTAATCAAATTCCAGAAGAAAATGGTTAATCGACCACAAAATCTAAATAAATGTCCGTCTCCGGACTTGAACCCCATTGGTTTATTTTGAATAGGGCAGTCCATACGTGCAGATGAAGGATATCAAGGATCTGGAAAGATTCTGTAAGGAGGACCGGTCTAAGATCCCTCCCAATGTGTTCTCCATTCTCATAAAATGGTTCAGTGTCGTTATCCTCGCAAGGGGAGGGTGCTAGAGCATTGAAAACAGCCAATAATGTTGACCTGTATCTTTTTTAGATTTTTTGTTGTTGTATTACTTGTTAAACAAAATCTCTTTCCCTGTTGTTGTATTAGTATAAAATAATATAATTCTATTTTTTTAACAGTATTTTTTGCGCTTTATCTCTTTATCAGGGGTGTCAATAATTATGGACCTGACTGTATGTGACACGATGCTGGTTTTGGTGTGGAAACCTGCTCTCTCTACTGCACTAGGACTTCATAGGCTAGCATGGCCCACCCCTCCCCTCCGTTTTCTTTCACCCTTCTCCTCAAATCCGGCCTTTCACCCTTTCCCGTAAGTCCTGCCTTTCACCCTTTCCCGTAAGTCCTGCCTGTCACCCTTTCCCGTAAGTCCTGCCTGTCACCCTTTCCCGTAAGTCCTGCCTGTCACCCTTTCCCGTAAGTCCTGCCGGTCACCCTTTCCCGTAAGTCCTGCCTTTCACCCTTTCCCGTAAGTCCTGCCTTTCACCCTTTCCCGTAAGTCCTGCCTGTCACCCTTTCCCGTAAGTCCTGCCTTTCACCCTTTCCCGTAAGTCCTGCCTTTCACCCTTTCCCGTAAGTCCTGCCTTTCACCCTTTCCCGTAAGTCCTGCCTGTCACCCTTTCCCGTAAGTCCTGCCTTTCACCCTTTCCCGTAAGTCCTGCCTGTCACCCTTTCCCGTAAGTCCTGCCTTTCACCCTTTCCCGTAAGTCCTGCCTTTCACCCTTTCCCGTAAGTCCTGCCTTCTGTTCATCAAACCTGCCTCTAATGGTGGGTCAGCTACAATAGAAGTAGTTAGTAGTCCTGGCTGCTTTGTTTTCCATTTCAGTAGAGAATCTATGAAGTCAGAATTAGAGTTTAAAAACAACACGATACATTAAAAAACATGAGCTGGCGCACACCCAGAGGAAATAGATTTCGTGTAGAGGTGCTGAATAACGGCAAATAAACTATGAGATGCAAAAATAAAAATAAAGAGTTGCACACTTTATATATAAACTCCCAGTCATTTATTGGGTAAATCACCAACGTTTCGGGCATCAATGTGCCTTCTTCAGGGTGAACATCGTGATGCAAATAGCATATTCGGGTCATGTAGCATATTCTAGAATTGGAATTTAGATCCGAAACTGGGCGGCAAAGTGTGTAGTAAACAGAGAGGAGGGTTGAGTATGGGGTTATACAGGGGGTAAGGCTAGACCGGGCACGGCAGGGTGGGGTGAGGGGGGATATCTGAGCCTGTTTGGGACTACAGTCTGCGGGCACTATGGGAGTAGGGGCATGGGGGCTGGCAGGGGCACTTCGGGCTGTGTGTCTGTCTGGCATTACAGTAGAGTAGTGGCCGTGTCTGGCTCTGGGAACACTACAGGCCCCCAGCTGTGCTCGGGCCCAGGCAGGCAGGGTCTGGTCTGTCAAGATGGGCCAAACAACAATGAAGAGGCCTTTCCCCTCTCCTTTCTCTCTCTCACTTTACACACTAATTATAGACCAGCAATGTCCCACTGTCCCCTCAAAACAAACCAGGAAAGAGAATGGAAGAACAAGGCGCCTCCTCTTCTCCCTCCTCCTTTTCATCTCCACTCTAATGAGGGGATGGATACTGTCATCTAGATCACTTTCACAACACCTCCCCCTGAAAGAGGGCCACAGGTCTGCTGGATGGGCTCTGCTCCTGCACCAACCCCCCCCACCCCCCACCACCAATTCCAACATGGCCACCTGCCTACAAAGACAAGAGATCATCCCTAAGGCCTCACTGTCAAAGTCAAGGCCTCACTGCAGTCCAGTCAGAACACTACTGTACGCCAAAAACACTTGACTGACCCGTCGACTACAACAAATGATACAGTCGGTACTTTCGGCCACACTTGTTCCTATTCCCAGGTATAGTACAAGATTCTTCAAGTGTTTGAGTGCCTTCGTTCTAGCATTACCATTAGCTCAGCTTTCAGATCCTGGCGTGTTGCGTGTTCTGTTCTCCTCTGTCCTACTCGGTAGCTAGCATTGAACGCTAACCGTCGCCTCCAGAGAAAGTGCCTCATCCATTAGCATGTCTATACAGCTACAAGGAGCGCTCCTTCAATTATGAATGGCTGCCCTCTTTCTGTCACTGGGAAGGCGAGGCCAGGCGTGTACAGGATAAACGAGACGATAGCCTCCCCCCCCCCCTTCCTCAGGGACAAGTGGTATGTTCCATTAGGAAGGACACTTAATTAAAGCCATGATAAAATACCACTCTGGACACCAGAGGGGGGGTCTGGTGGAGGGGTGGAGGGGAGAGGGGGAGAGGTAAGTGAAGGCTTCAGTTCCTCTCTTCTGATTATTGAAGTGAAAAGAGGAGGTGAAAAACAAAAACAAAACCTGTAAACGAACGGTTCCCTTGACAACCAGGGATCAGAGATAAATAATACTGACAACGTTTTAATTAAGTTGCTGAACACAAGTTGTCTTCACTTCAGAGCCAGGCCGAATCTGCCCATGCTGATAGGATGAAGGAGTGATGTTGTCTGGCATGTACAGGAGCTGATCCCAGATCAGCACTCCTACCCTGAGACACTTGATACATATGGGCCAAGGTCTTGTTTAACATCCACCACCTACCCAAAGACATTGCATCATGTTCGTCTGTGTGCATGTATAATAACCTAGCTGTGTTGCTCACCTTTCCCAGGACAGTGAGACAGCTGGGGTCCAACTCAGGCTGCTCCAGCTTCACCACTCCCACCCAGCCATACTCGTATAGGTCCTCCTCATCATTGTTGTTACACAGCCCCAGCGGATGCATCTGGAGACACGAGGAAAAGCTTGGGTCAATATCACAACATATAACACAGGATTAACGTCCTTCACGGCACAGCATAGGGTTAAAATCATTCTAGGGATCCTGGGAAAACATGCTCCTGCAAGAACCTAAATGTCCCTTATTATATTACATACAAGCTGGTGCAGGTGTGTGTGTGTTTGCGGTCGGGCTCAAAGAGATTGCCGTTGAAGTGCGCTTTATACACTGTACCTATGAGCTAAGCAGCAGCGCTACGGTTTAACAGCCAGCCAGGCACATTCATATTACTATAAAAGGATGTAAGGCTTTAAATGAAGAGAGAGAAAAAAGCCAATGGTAAAGTAGCTAAGTTCCACACCATTGCACATTACCCAGTGTCTAGAGTATCTTAAGTGGTCCCCCTATTATCCCTAAGGCTACTAAATGATCTTGGGGTTTGCAGTGCCATTCCTCAGAGCACAGAAAGAGAATGACTAGAATGGAAAAGAATCCCCCTTCAGACCACAGCAATACTTCAGGTCGAACGCACTGATTATAGGCCTAAGTTGCGCTGGATAAGTGTCCGCTAAATGACTACAATGTAGAATGTCTGTAATTGAAATGCCCAGTCTATTCTATGTCATTGTATTCTTATGTCCTGACGCAGAGGGAGGATGTCTGCAGAGTAGATTAGACCTGAGGACTGAGGATAGGAGGGCAGACATGACGGAGGCTGGCTGACTCACTCTCTCACTCTCTCTCTCTGTGTGTGTGTGTGTGTGTGTGTGTGTGTGTGTGTGTGTGTGTGTGTGTGTGTGTGTGTGTGTGTGTGTGTGTGTGTGTGTGTGTGTGTGTGTGTGTGTGTGTGTGTGTGTGTGTGTGTATGTGTGTGTGTGTGTGTGTGGGCACGAGGCAGCCCCCTGTAATTACAGACTAATGCATCATGATTCATCTCAGAAAGCTCTTTAGCTACTTTACTTCAGACTTTCTCTTCTTTGATTACGTAGGGGGATTTAGAAATAGACCTATATGGTCTGCATCCCAAATGGCACCATGTTCCCTTCCATAGTACACTAGAGTTGTGATCGTCTGGTTTGGGGACCTACAGTATGTCGTCATCATACATATCCCCCAATGGGAACAAAAACACAGAAACCACGCAAAAATAAATACACTTATTTAAAAAAAAAAATATTTAACAGCATAAAAAGGAACACTTGATGTCTAGGCTTCTAACTTCAAAGAGCCTTACTTGCCATTCCCCAAAATGCCTTAAGTATTGCACCAATATTTCCTGTGGTGATGACACAGACTGCTGTGGACTGTTATACTCTATATCTAAAAGCAGCCTTTCTTCCTTCCTGCTCTGTGGGGCCTCAGCCTGGCCTTGTAAACTCAACAGGTAAAGACTTGAAGAATTCATCGTATTCCTGTCAGGCTTAAGCCAGTCAGGGATATACTGACCTTACTGTAAAAGGGCTCTCCATAGTGATTTCACCGTCTACGCACAAATTTCAGCTGCACAAAAGGAAATGGAACGAGGTGGAGAACTAGGCAAACAAACCTCCGCCGGGGCTGTTGAGTTCTGTGTAGAGCCTTTAACACTCAACATGGTCGGCCATCGAACTGAACCAAATCAAGACAAAAGTTACATTGAAATATAAAAACAAGACAACTACAGCAAGAGAGAAACCTACAGTGTAAACTGCACATATCTGTTCGAGCATAAAAAGAAAGAGGGTAATTTCACTCCTTCTCCGATACCCAAAATTAGATTAAACATCTTAAAAAAAATTAAAAAAATGTAAGTTGGAAGCTGGTGTCCTTAGGTCACAAAGACGCATCCCCTCCCCTCTTCACCCTGACCAGTAGCAGCAGCTTAGTGGACCCTCTGGGTCTGAGGATGACCCCAGATACCCTCTCTCTCCCTGCCCTGACCTCTGAACCCTATTTCATCACTTTGGGAGAGAGCTGCTCTGCTGGTTGGAGTTCGGGCGAGTCATGCAGCAGGACCATTGAAAAGGTAGACTACATGACCAAAAGTATGTGGACACCTCATAGTCAAACATCACATTCCAAAATCATGGGCATTAATATGGAGTTGGTCTCCCCTTTTATTGCTATAACAGCCTCCACAGGATGTCAACAGACTAGTTGGAAAGGTGACATCCTATGACGGTGCCACGTTGAAAGTCACTGAGCTCTCCAGTACGGGCCATTCTACTGCCAATGTTTGTCTATGGAGATGTAATGGCTGTGTGCTCGGGGTGTCCATATACATTTGGCCATGTAGTGTATTTAGAGGGGAGGTTTGTCACTCCATCGCCATATGGCAAAGGGGGGGCGGCCCACTGACCTGAGGGTTTTGGAGGAGTGTGTGTGTGCATGTGTTGGGTGGGGGTTAGAGTTCAGGGCTTAAATGCAAATAGCCCAAGATGGTCATTGTGTGTCATAGGAAAGGAATGCTGACAAAGTGTGTAATGTCGTTTGAGAGTTCTCTCTTCTCTATTAAGTTCCCTATTTCCCCCACTGAAGGATGTAATGTGATAGAGACATTGGATTCTCCACACGAACACCTCTCTATCATTACTAGTCTAGAGGCATACTGGAACCACAGATGCTAAATTTGAGAAATCAAGAGCCTCGGGACAGCCATGGGGAAGGAATATTAAAGACACACACACAAACACGTAAAGCACACACACACACACACACACTTAAGTGTACACAGACAAGGGTTTCTGTTAGCAGGTAATAGCCAGTACCAGTCAGAATTTTGGACACATCTACTCATTCAAGGGTTTTTCTTTATTTTTACTATTTTCTACATTGTAGAATAGTAGTGAAGACATAAAAACTATGAAATAACACATATGGAATCATGTAGAAACCAAAAAAGGGTTAAACAAATCAAAACATATTTTAGATTCTTCAAAGTAGCCACCCGTTGCCTTGACAGCTTTGCACACTCTTGGCATTCTCTCAACCAGTATCATGAGGAATAATTTTCAGACAGTCTTGAAGGAGTCCTACATATGCTGAGCACTTGTTGGCTGCTTTTTCTTCACTCTGCGGTCGGGTGATTGTGGAGGCCAGGTCATCTGATGTAGAACTCCATCACTCTGCTTCTTGGTCAAATAGCCCTTACACAGCCTGGGGGTGTGTTGGGTCATTGTCCAGTTGAATAACAAGTGATAGTCCCACTAAGCCCAAACCAGATGGGATGTCATATCGCTGCAGAATGCTGTGGTAGCCATGCTGGTTAAGTGTGCCTTGAATTTGAAAGAAAACCACAGACAGTGTCACCAGCAAAGCACTCCCACACCATCACACTTCCTCCTACATGCTACATGGTGGAAACCACACATGCGGAGATCATCCATTCACCTACTCTGCGTCTCACAAAGACACAGCGGTTGGAACCCCAAAAAATATTTATACGGGTCTAATGTCCATTGCTCGTGTTTCTTGGCCCAAGCAAGACTCTTCTTCTTATTGCTGTCCTTTGGTAGTGGTTTCCTTGCAGCAATTTGGCCATAACGCAGTCTCCTCTGAATAGTTGACGTTGAGATGTGTCTGTTACTTGAACTCCGTGAAGCATTTATTTGGGCTCTATTCTGAGGTACAGTTAACTCTAATGAACTTATCCCCTGCAGCAGAGGTAACTCTGGGTCTTCCTTTCCTGTGGCGGTCCTCATGAGATTCAGTTTCGTCATAGCGCTTGATGGTTCTTGCGACTGCACTTGAAGAAACTTTCAAAGTTCTAGACATTTTCCTGATTGACTGACCTTCATGTCTTAAAGTAATGATGGACTGTCGTTGCTTTTGGCTTATTTGAGCTGTTCTTGCCATAATATGGAATTGACTTAGTCTTTTACCAAATAAGGCCATCTTCTGTATACTACCCCTAACGTGTCACAACACAACTGATTTGGCTCAAATGCATTAAGGAGGAAAGAAATTACACAAATGAACTTTTAACAAGGCACACCTGTTAATTGAAATGCGTTGCAGGTGACTACCTCATGAAGCTGGTTGAGAGAATGCCAATGTTGAGAGAGTGCGCAAAGCTGTCATCAAGGCAAAGGGTGGTTACTTTGAAGAATCTCAAATCCAAAATATATTTTGACTTGTTTAACACTTTTTTTGGCTACTACATGATTCCATATGTGTTATTTTATAGCTTTGATGTCTTCACAATTATTCTACAATGTAGGAAATAGTAAAATCAAGAAAAATCCTGGAATGAGTAGTTTTTTTACTGGTACTGTATATGTATATTTTTAAATCAAATAAATACATTTGGCAGAGGGCCAATTGTTCGGGAGAAGAATAATAAATCCCGAAATATACTTTTTAGCCTATTCATTGATGGAAATACCAGGGAATGTAAAAATATATATATATATATAATAATAATAATATTTGACTGGTCAAGCTTATCGGTCTAAAGGTACATTTGCATAATTTAGTGGAATTAAAATTGCCGCGTCTGTACAGCATATTCGTTATGCATTTTATTTATCACACGCGTACAGCATACAGATCTTTTGAGTGGAAAATCTCTGACCGAGCGAGAGCTGCTGCTATAGCATCTCAAACCGGAAATGCATAGGCAACGAACGGAAGGCAGGCCTCATCAGCGCATCACACACCACTTTGCATTTTGAAAACATATTTAAATTGTTTGAAACCTCAACGTTTTAATACATGAGGTATGTCTTAACTTGCATCAAAGTAGCCAAGCCTAAATCAGACCATATCCATGGAGGCAATTATTTTATATCAACTTTCTTTCATTGTCCAGTAGCCAAAGGAACAATCCTAGTCATATTAACAACCCATGCTAGTTGTTGTATATTATATCACCCCTCTTTCTAAATGTCTAACGGATTTTGTCATCTCTGTCACGTGAAACCGCTCGCATGTACAGTGCCCTTTTGACAAAGGTGTTTGCCCGCTAATTGCATTGTGGAACGAACAACCTACTGAACAACCAACCTACACATTGCTGCGCTTACGTGAAGAAATACGTTTATTTTAAGCTAAACCTTCTGATCTGTTACCATTTAATTTGATGTATCCTACTGGTACGAATTTGGGCTCTATCATCCCACAACGGTCCCAGAATCTGTTTGGAATAGACCATTTCTTTCTCAACAAGCTGGTCCACTTTTCTACAATGGCGGACAGTAAATTGACAAAGGCTAGTGATTTTGCTGTTCTTTGGCTGAGGAAAAGTAAATGTGGACAGTTATTCTAACATCTTCAAAGTGCGCATCAGAATTCGGTATGAAGGACTGCACATCGGTGCATCCTCGCATGTTCTGTTAATATGAATAACCATAATCAAAATGTGATTTCTGTCATTCGGAGCACGGTGGGTGGACGCCCTAATCAGGGCACGCACCCAATGCATATGGGTCCTGTACATTTCTCAAATGTCCGGTAAATTAAAAATGCTGGTGGTCAAATGTCCGGCGCCACGTTTTCGCCACAACTGAAACCCTGACAAAGACACGTACTCTTGTAGCTGGGTACGCGCACACACATTCTTGTTCTTATTTATTTCAGTGTTGCATTTCAGGTAACGTAAAATTCGAGGCAAAGGAAGCATGTCCTTCAGGCTGTGTCTTCTGAGAAGCCAAACTCCTGACGCAACAACAATACCTAGCAACATTGTCAACAAAAACATTGAATTACTAGGAAACTGTGGGCGAAAAAGAGCGATATTTTAATCAACACAGCACCAAGAAGGAAGCAGTGAAAGCAGCAGACCTTCATATTCAGAGAGAGAAAGAGGGCAATCAGTGAAGAACAAACACCATTTTAAATACAACCCATATTTAGGCTTATTTATTTTCCCTTTTGTACTTTAACTATTTCCACATCGTTACAATACTGTACAGTATATAGCCATAATGACATTTAACATGTCTCTATTCATTTGGAACTTTTGTGAGTGTAATGTTTACTGTTCATTTTGCTTTTGTTTATTATCTATTTCACTTTCGCAATGTAAACATGCCAATGAAGCCCTTTTGAATGGAATTGAATTGAGAGAGATATCTTCACTATTCGCTAAGCATTCTCTACACAGTCTCTCCTGTAAACTTAGAGAAGGGGCAGAGCAGTATAGAAGGCTCAGGCTGCCTGGCACAGATGACTGTAGATAGGTAGGATTTAGGTAGGTAGATCGATATTACTGTTGGTAGGGAGAACAGAGGTCTATGCTACACATTTGGTATGATAATTCCATCTTTGAAAGCTGGGGAGGGGGGGGGGGGGAATCAGGAGATATAAGCAGCTCTTTCCCCTATGCCTACATAGTGCATACATTAATCATCATGCTGAGAAATGGTGGGAGAAGGGAGAGAATGAGCCCCGCCTGCCCTGCTCTACTCTGCCTGTCTGTCTCCCTGGCTGTCTGTCTCCCTGGCTGTCTGTCTCCCTGGCTGTCTGTCTCCCTGGCTGTCTGTCTCCCTGGCTGTCTGTCTCCCTGTCTCCCTGGCTGCCTGTCTCCCTGGCTGATTGTCTCCCTGGCTGCCTGTCTCCCTGGCTGCCTGTCTCCCTGGCTGCCTGTCTCCCTGGCTGCCTGTCTCCCTGGCTCTGAGTCTAGAACACTGTTCTATTGTGTTGGTCCTTTCCCTGCACCTCCAAAGGGCCTTCTGTTGTTGTTATGGCCAGCGCTGTTATTTTAGAGGCTGGCCACCATTATCTCCATCTGTACTGCTGGTACACAGCTAGAGAGAGGCTGGTTGGTCATCGGGGGATGTAAAAACATGCCTTGCTTGAGGGAAGGTTGTTAATACGGAGTTGGGATCGAATGAAGGGGCAAATGTTTTGGTGTCTTTGGCACACACACCGTGCAGAAACAGCAGAGCTTGTCATGTGCTCACTGCTCCAGAAGCTATCCTCTCGAGGTAGAGCCCTGCTACCCGACCTGAGCCCGACGGCCACTGACATTATACATCAGGTTAGGGCAGGGTAGTGCCTGTTTTTTTCAGGAATAACTACGTTACGGGCATAGCTCGGGTATCGCCAAATTGTTAACTAACATTTTGAAGTGGAGCCATTTGCTCGCGCTCTGCTGCGCAGTACATCTATCGAAGATCATAACATGGTGTCAGAAGTGCTTCACCCTCGTCAAATATAAGACAGGAGAGATTATTTCAGAGAAAATAATAACATTCCTTTTGCTGTCGGAGTTTAGAGTGACGAAAAGTAGCTAAGCGCTAACTGCTCTCATGTGTCTTCATTGAGCAGGGCAACCCAAGCGGAGCTGTTCCTATGGATACTCAGACTCGGAGCCGCCATGAACAGAGCGCATGGAGAGCGAGCTGCGGATGGGACTGAGTGACAGACCGAGGAGCAGCTAATGGATTTACTAACGGAGGAAGTTAATTCTGATTTCAGGTTTCAGGCAGGGCCTTACATTTGGCAGAAGCAATCGGGCCTGGGTACGGTAGGGCCTGAACGTTGTGGGCATGGGTAGGGCTCAGGCTTAAAATGTATGCCTGTGCAGGGCTCTACCTCTTGGCCCCACAGCTGGACAAGAGCACTGCCTACCATGACACTTCACTTTGCTTTGCACCTTCTCCCCCCACTCATCCCCTCTCCTCTATTCTCCCTTTCCCCCTCTCCTAGATGGTGTCTCCAGTTCTGCCCTGCTCGCCCCGAGGGGAGGCAGTCTTTCACATGGGTATCCCCTTACACACAGCCAACACTCTCAATGAAATCATGGCAGTGATCTGAACCCAGCTTGTCACTCAACTGGTCCCTCCCCCCATGCTCCATCTACAGAAAACAGTGTAAAGACTTGGGTTGTATGCACTAGGGCTAGGCACGAAACGGAAGAAAACGGGCTGAAACAGGGAGCGACTACCTGAACTTCTCCAATGAGAAAGGCTTGTTTTTGTATTTTGTATTTTGCTAATCATTTGGCTGCGGCATGCACTAATGAATACAACCCTGAAGTTTGGTTTGGAACAGGAGTGGGTTGCGGCTTTGCCAACTAATACTGTACGTATAAATCATCTCAATCAATAAATACAGTTTAAAAAATATGGGTTATGGCTGTTGCTTGTTGATTTGTCTTAGGTGCTTTAATAAAACATCATCATAGCATTATGGGGGATGATATACTATGTGAAGTTGTGAAATGCAGTCAAATGAAAGGTGGACCCCCACCATCCCCGAAATCCCACCCCCAGCTCTTTATCCCGCTCGCTCTCCCCTATAGGAGTGGACTGAGCCGATTTGGGTTTGTAGTGGGATCAAAACAAGCCCTACTTCTAGGACTATTTCTAGTCCTCCCCTCTCAACGGACATCTAAATGCAAGTCACACCATTCTCCTCTGTCAGTGACACGATTCACTCTTCCTTTGATCATTCAACAACAACTAATTCAGACCCCCCCCCCCTCCCCCATCCCTCACTTTTCACCATCGCTGTGCACCCCTATTTGCAGCACCACCCCTGCCCCCCCTCCTCCTACATCCTCCTTTCCCACAACCCCCAACATTTTAAATCGCTCCCCACGTTTTGTTGTCTGAGTCGCAGCATGCTATACCGCCCCTGCCTGAAAGAACTTGATAGGGTTCAGAGCTAGGAGGAGAAGGAGGAGGAAACTCAAGGCAGGACAAGGCTAGCTAGTTTCCCCTACTGCTCTCCACCTTCCTTCAGCCCCCCCCCCCCCCATTTTGTATTAACTTAGGGCTGTCTAAAATCAAACTAAACAGAATAAGGCAACAACAAAAAATCTCAAGTTTGGTTTTTTCCAGGTTTCAGATCGCTCTCAAAACCACACTTTTATTAAATAGAAAAACATCAACATGGAATGTTCTAAGTCTACAATGCTTAAAATCACATCAGGAGACCACTTTTGAAGTCTGGGAAATGTTTTAAGACATTTTAAGTGTGTACCAGCAAGAGACTTGTTGGTTAACAGTGTTTCTGTAGCACATGTGATTGCAGAGTATGCTAAACAAATTGCCACTGGATTGATCCAAATATTCATGGTATCATTCTGCCAGGGAAGGCATAGGCTACTTTGTAGCTAACATTTAATTGAGAAGGTTTTTGGGAAAGCCTTTCCATCTAACCAGAAGACGTTTATCATTAGCATCATCTGTAACGGCTCCACAAAGCGGCAGTTCTGGATATTATAGGGCCCCTACTAACTTAAAGAAATCCCTTCAAAGGGTGCGTTTGACTGTGTTTGAAGATGGTTGTGTTAGCTGCAACACTACATTCAGAGCACAGTGCTCCTGTACATGATCATCTTAGACAGTGCTTCTGCTGATGCACCAGGTAGTCAACTTCAAAACAGCAGGCAGATTGGAGGACATAGCAGACAATTTGATTCCTCAGCTAAAATCATCACGCGCCACAGACTGAAAGACAGATGGAGAACGAGATTACACACGCATAATAGCAACTTGTTGTTTATCCTGGATATGGAGCTGTGCTCAGCTTAACCAAAGGAACAACTGAAACGAACCCTCTGTTTCATTCTCAAATCCCAGTTAAGAAAGGAAATGAAACACAGACTCCTAAAAAAAAAAACATCTTGGGCATTGGCACACAAAAAAAGCCACGAGCAAGCCCACTACCATGTCACAGAGCAGCTCAGCACAGGGACTTACAGTATCCCAACTACTGTGCTTCTAATATAGTCTAACATTGCATGAAATCGCACCCGATTCCCTAGATAGTGCACTACTTTTGACCAGGGCCCCTAGGGCTCAGTAGGGAATAGGGTCAATTTGAGACACAGTTTAGGACACTGTCTGGTGATGACAGAATTTAGGTCGTGATGCAGATCGGTTTCACTGACAATCAGAAGGGAGAAAGCAAGCCCACAGGCACACTGTGCCATCACAAACACTGTGCAATCCCAAACACCGTGCCATCACAAACTAGGGCCGGGGACAATGCCAGTATCGTAATATTTTGTCCGTGGCAAAAGTGAAAACACGAAGCAGAAGTCACTCTTTGGTCCTTCAAAAACTGCAGTATGGAAAATATTGTGTGCTATATCTTGGAAAATAAATACATGTGACTCTGGATGACAACATAATGGTGTTTGTTTCCAACATTAGGGTGGTTTTCCTAAAGTTAAATACGCTTTGTGTTTTGTTTCCTTGCCACGATACTAACGAGCATCGCAATACTGGTATTGCTCCGGCCCTACCACAAACACCATGCCACCACAAACACCATGCCACCACAAACACCATGCCATCCCACGCACCATGCCACCACAAACACTATGCCATCCCATGCACCATGCCACCACAAACACTATGCCATCCCATGCACCATGCCACCACAAACACTATGCCATCCCATGCACCATGCCACCACAAACACTATGCCATCCCATGCACCATGCCACCACAAACACTATGCCACCCCACCACAAACACTATGCCATCCCATGCACCATGCCACCACAAACAATGCCATCCCATGCACCATGCCACCACAAACACTATGCCACCCCACCACAAACACTATGCCATCCCACGCACCATGCCACCACAAACACTATGCCATCCCACGCACCATGCCACCACAAACACTATACCATCCCATGCACCATGCCACCACAAACACTATGCCATCCCATGCACCATGCCACCACAAACACTATGCCATCCCACCACAAACACTATGCCATCCCACGCACCATGCCACCACAAACACTATGCCATCCCATGCACCATGCCACCACAAACACTATGCCATCCCACCACAAACACTATGCCATCCCACGCACCATGCCACCACAAACACTATGCCATCCCAAACACCATGCCACCACAAACACTATGCCATCCCATGCACCATGCCACCACAAACACTATGCCACCCCACCACAAACACTATGCCAACCCACACACCATGCCACCACAAACACTATGCCATCCCAAACACCATGCCACCACAAACACTATGCCATCCCACGCACCATGCCACCACAAACACTATGCCATCCCACGCACCATGCCACCACAAACACTATGCCATCCCAAACACCATGCCACCACAAACACTATGCCATCCCACGCACCATGCCACCACAAACACTATGCCATCCCAAACACCATGCCACCACAAACACTATGCCATCCCATGCACCATGCCACCACAAACACTATGCCACCCCACCACAAACACTATGCCATCCCACGCACCATGCCACCACAAACACTATGCCATCCCAAACACCATGCCACCACAAACACTATGCCATCCCAAACACCATGCCACCACAAACACTATGCCATCCCAAACACCATGCCACCACAAACACTATGCCATCCCACGCACCATGCCACCACAAACACTATGCCATCCCAAACACTATGCCATCCCAAACACCATGCCACCACAAACACTATGCCATCCCAAACACCATGCCACCACAAACACTATGCCATCCCAAACACCATGCCACCACAAACACTATGCCATCCCACACACCATGCCACCACAAACACTATGCCATCCCACCACAAACACTATGCCACCACAAACACTATGCCATCCCACCAAACACTATGCCACCACAAACACTATGCCATCCCACGCATCATGACACCAAACACTATGCCATCCCAAACACCATGCCACCACAAACACTATGCCATCCCACGCACCATGCCACCACAAACACTATGCCATCCCAAACACCATGCCACCAAACACTATGCCATCCCACACACCATGCCATCCCACACACCATGCCACCACAAACACTATGCCATCCCACCAAACACTATGCCACCACAAACACTATGCCATCCCACGCACCATGACACCAAACACTATGCCATCCCAAACACTATGCCACCACAAACACTATGCCATCCCACGCACCATGCCACCAAACACTATGCCATCCCACGCACCATGCCACCACAAACACTATGCCATCCCAAACACCATGCCACCACAAACACTATGCCATCCCAAACACCATGCCACCACAAACACTATGCCATCCCACGCACCATGCCACCACAAACACTATGCCATCCCAAACACCATGCCACCACAAACACTATGCCACCCCAAACACCATGCCACCACAAATACTATGCCATCCCAAACACCATGCCACCACAAACACTATGCCACCCCAAACACTATGCCATCCCACGCATCATGCCACCACAAACACTATGCCATCCCACGCATCATGCCACCACAAACACTATGCTATCCCACGCACTATGCCATCCCAAACACCATGCCACCACAACACTATGCCATCCCACGCACCATGACACCAAACACTATGCCATCCCACGCACCATGCCACCACAAACACTATGCCATCCCACGCACCATGCCACCACAAACACTATGCCATCCCAAACACCATGCCACCACAAACACTATGCCATCCCAAACACCATCCCACCACAAACACCATGCCATCCCAAACACCATGCCATCCCAAACACCATGCCACCACAAACACCATGCCACCCCAAACACCATGCCACCACAAACACTATGCCACCACAAACACTATGCCACCACAAACACCATGCCACCACAAACACTATGCCATCCCACGCACCATGCCACCACAAACACTATGCCATCCCAAACACCATGCCACCACAAACACTATGCCATCCCAAACACCATGCCACCACAAACACTATGCCATCCCACGCACCATGACACCACAAACACTATGCCATCCCACGCACCATGACACCAAACACTATGCCATCCCACTACAAACACCATGCCACCCCACCACAAACACCATGCCACCACACCACAAACACCATGCCACCACAAACACCATGCCACCACAAACACCATGCCACCACAAACACCATGCCACCACAAACACCATGCCACCACAAACACCATGCCACCACAAACACCATGCCACCACAAACACTATGCCACTACAAACACCATGCCACCACAAACACCATGCCATGAAAATACAGTGTTCAAAAAGAGTTACATCAAAACAATGCCATCGCAAAGTGACACCACAAAATAGTGCCATCAGCTACAGTGCCATCAACAATGATATGGTCGTGGTGCCACCCAGGGTCTGGCAGAGTGACAGGTTTCACTAGATGTTCTCTAGGTGCGGTTGGTTAAGGTTTATAGGTTTCTCTATTTTGGGAAGGGGAAGAGCTAGGCACCTTTTCACGTGTACACAGAAATATACCGGAGAAGAAGAACCCGGGAACCATGCCAGTCTACTGTACTTAGTCAATGCCACTACGACATTGCTAGTCCTAATATTTATATATTTCTTAATTCCATTCTTTTACTTTCAGATGTATGTATTGTTGTGAATTGTTAGATACTACTGCGCTGTTGGAGCTACGAACACAAGCATTTTGCTACACCTGCAATAACATCTTCTAAATATGTGTATGTGACCAATAAAATGAGATATTTGATTTGAGTCCTCTTCTCGTCTCACCCACCTGTGTTCTCTAAGCTAGGCTGTAGCGTGTGTGTTCCAGTGTGTGTTTGAGGGAGGGAGGGAGAGAGTGTGTGTGTGTGTGTGCTTGCGAGAGAAAGAGAGAGCTCAGGGCACTACAGCTCTCAATGAATGATACTGGTACTGGAGAAGGCAAGTATGTGTGTTCTCCCCAAAAGTCTTCCACCGTGAACTCAATGACCCCACTCCACACCCCCCCACACACGTTCACACACGCATGCAAAAACACACACACCAGCTGCACTGACCCGGGGCATTGACGGGCTAGGGCCTCCCACTGCATCCCCCAACCCCATTCATCTTCAGAGAGGTGTGAGGTAGCCCTTACAACGATCCCAGCTTATGTGTGATACTATCGTAGTTCAACATTGTCGCAGGTTTGCAATGGGAGAGCGTACTTGTATTAGCATATCATCACGTCATGAAGATATTGACACTCCCCTTACATTGTGTGGTTGGTGGATTTAATCAATGACCTGCGCAAACGTGTGTGAGTCTGCTCTGAACACACACATCAAATACCCTCAACCTCAAATGGCCCCCCAGCTGCCAAATACTTCCAGTGATACCTCATCCTCAGAACTGGATGCTCGCTCGCAATAACATGCCCACACATAGCGGGGAGAACACACACACACACACACACACACGTGGCCGTGCCAGTTTCCTGTCGATGCATGTCATTTAAACTCTGTCCCAGCAGCCAAACAGTGATTTTCACAGAGAGTTATTACCACACAGTTCCACTCCATCTGTTTATCCATGAGGAGGACCGAGCCATAGTATAATAGTATAGAATAGTCTCTCTCAGGGCCTCCCAAGTGGCGCTGCGGTCTAATGCACTGCATCATAGTGCTAGAGGCGTTACTACAGACCCGGGTTCATTCCCGGGCTGTACCACAACCGGCCGTGGCCGGGAATCCCTTAGGACGACACACAATTGTCCCAGCTGGGTTAGGGGAGGGTTTGGCCAGGGGGGATTTACTCTCACCCTAGCAACTCCAAGTGGCGGGCCGGGTGCCTGCAGGCTGACCCCGGTCGCCAGTTGAACGGTGTTTCCTCCAACACATTGGTGCGGATGGCTTCCGGGTTAAGCTGGAGGGTGTTAAGGAGTACGGTTAGGTGGGTCAAGTTTCGGAGGACGCATGACTCTACCTTCGTGTCTCTGAGACCGTTGAGGAGAAATAAGGGGGTCAAGAAAAGTATTATAACAAAAATACATTCAAAAGTCTCTCGCTCTGACATCGCATGCTCTCTCTTTATCCAGCTCTTCTCGTTGTTGGGATGTCAAGTCTGTATCTTTCTCAATCAATCATGTTGTATCGAAAGCTTTTTCTCTCCAGTCTGAACAGTGACTAAGGACAGACGCACACACAGACAGAGAGAGGGACAGAGAGAGAAGATGAAAGTGAAAGCGAGAGAGAAAGAGAATGAATGAAAGTGAGAGACCAAACCAAAACATTCTGACTGACCGGGCCTATGAAGTACTGTAGCAATTGAGTAGCTGTCTCCTCTTTCTACTTCATTTCCCAGCACTGTAAATAACTTCAAAGGGGGCTGGTAGCCTTGAGGAGCAGAGAGAGAGAGAGAGAGCGAACGAGAAGAGAGAGAAAGTGAGAGAGACAGAGGGGGGGGGGGATCCAATTACAGGAGTAGCAGCTGGGAGGACCTACAGGTGGGGCCATCCCTCCCCTCTCCTCCTCTCCCCCTCCCTCTCTACTTCCCTCTCTCCTGAGGTAACCTGATCTCAGTAAAGGATCCCAGTGCTCCTCCGCTTTGTCTTCTCTTATCCACAGATGAGACGGAACAACATGCATAGCCTGATTAACTTTATGCCGTCGCTCTGAATGTCTGTGCAATGTCACATTCAATCACAGTTGATGATTAAAGAGACGTTTGAAGACGTTTGTGTGAGTCCGAGGGCGTATGCTAACATTGGCGACAGTAGTACCCGTGTGTAATACAACTAGGGATGAAACGGTTTCACAATAAACCTTGGTAAAAAATTCCCCGACGGGTTAGTATTAACGTTTCAAAAATGAATTATCATAAAACCGTGTTTGATTACCGAAGTATTAAGTTAACACTGTCCAACATCAACCAAAGTTAGCAACGGTCTGACGCAGGCGCAGCATGTAACGCGGGTTTGGTTTTTGTTCGAAAACATGGCTGAAGGCAGTGACAGCGCTCTCGGAGATGTTTCAGCCTTCTTAAGAGGACCAAATCTGAAGTGTGGTCATATTTTGGGTTTTACAAGAGTGCCGGGGGAAACTTAAATCGAAGATGGTCACCCTGTCTGCAGAACATGCAAAACAAAACAAAATCGTTGCTAAAAGAGGGGCAACACTTCAAATCTCGTGAGTCATCTTCGTGACCACCACCCAGTACTTTATAGCGAATGCAAAGGTAAGGTAACTTTTAGCTCGATGCATGACGTGGGGACTTTGGAATTCTGGGGGGGGGGAATGTCATGGTTTGTCTGTCAGACTTGCTAATAGCTTGTCAATAATGTAAACGGAAGCTTTCAGTGTTACCTATTTTTGTAGAAACACTACACGTTCTGCTGTTGTATGTGTCCGTGTGTCTGCAGACGCGATTCTCCCACTGCCCACGATAACACGTTCTGCTGTTGTAAGTGTCCGTGTGTGTGCAGACGCGATTCTCCCACTGAACACGATAACACGTTCTGTGGTTTAGTCACCCAAACAACATATTTTGTTCATTCAAAATGTGTCAGTCGTCGACTTGGTTGTTAAACTGTTCCAACGTGAGAAACACTAGACTCCTATAAAAGATTCCTGTATATTATGACTCCTATAAAAGACTCCTGCATATTATGACTCCTATAAAAGACTCCTGCATATTATGACTCCTATAAAAGACTCCTGCATATTATGACTCCTATAAAAGACTCCTGTATATTATGACTCCTATAAAAGACTCCTGTATATTATGACTCCTATAAAAGACTCCTGCATACCTCTCGTGGCCACATGGTACAATCTTTAATGTTAATATGATTATTTTAATGCTTATGCACACAAAAGGTGCATAGTGCTACTAATTTTATCTGTTGTTTGTTGGTTTTCAATATAAAGCTTGGAGAAATGATTTCAGTGTGTGTATTCAGGACTTTTTAACAATACCGCGATAATACTGATAACCGTGATTATTTTGGTCACTACAATTGTGATATGACATTTTCATACCGTTTCATCTCTAAATACAACTAGGGTTTTCTCTTAGAGGCCCAAGGGCAGCAGGCAGAACCAGTCTGTGCTTCACAAACTCCCCTCTCAGTATGCCCGTCTGTTTAAATGGCATTACCCTCCAGCTGGCGAGCCCACATAATAAGCTGACCCACTATGTTACATGCTGAGAGCTTTGCCATCCCAACACTCACACCCCCTGCCCTTGTCCTCTCCTTAACCCCCCTAAACATCACCTCCGCCCTCACAACCATCTTCATAGCAACGGGGAAAGCAAACAAGTGTGGTGGTTTCAGTGTGTATGGGGGACACTGGGAGAAGACACCTAATACCATGTCAATATTCTGATATGTAGCGCAGGACTCTGGAGCTGACAGCTTTAACACAGAGAGACAGGCCGCATTGGTGACTCTATTAGCTTAGAGCAGAGCCTGAGATGGTGTGTGTGTGTGTGTGTGTGTGGACTCAACTCCCTCTGTGGTGTCACTTTCAGTCTTCAAAGGCGTAACAAAGGCCGACAAAGTTCATAGGTCAAAGTTGGTCGGATGCCATCATTTTGGGGAGTTGCAACATGCACACACGCTCCCCCCTAAAGAGCAGCAGAGAATATCTACATGCATAGTGAGAGTAATAAGCATATTGTGCTAACTGCATTGGCAGTAAAAGTGGGTGAATTGAGCATGATTCTCAATATGCATCAATTATTCACCGACTTCAAGGTGTCACAGAGACTTTATAAACATAGCTTACATACCATATCATTGACAAGAGACAACCATGGAGGATGTTAATAAGTGATACAGTGCACACACACACACACACACACACACACACACACACACACACACACACACACACACACACACACACACACACACACACACACCCTAATAACGTATTTCTAGTTATTGTCTCGAAGGGAAGGACCCCTGACAAAAAACTGGAACTTTGAAAGAGACCGACCTCCGAGCAGAGTTAGCTGTGTTTAAAAGAACAACAAATCATTAACTTTGTTACATGAATGATCTAACAAGAAGCACATTTCCAGAATAAAGCCAATACATTGAGGGTACACCCCCCTTCTGAAGCATAACATTACTTTTCGTAATCGTTTTATAGTACACTCATTTCTCCCATACAACTAATTCTGCAGCTCTGATAACAGTTGGATCTCCCTCCATAGTAAAACATCACCTAGCTCTCACCAGTCCCTCAAATCATCATTCCTGGAACTAAAACCAGAGTGAATGTCACAAGTTAATGGGTCCTGATTAATGCCACAGCCTGGCTATGGAACCCACCCAGACCCTGGGCTGATCTAAATATCTATCTGGAGGGCTGTGGCTCGAAGTCCGGAGGGGGGCTAAAAGTGGACCAGTGGCGGATTGCAGTGATCAACACCTAGCCTCAGCGTTTCCTTTGAAGTGGCCAGGGCCCTTTGATGGCTCCGCCGGGCGGGGGAGGGGAGGAGGGAAGGAGGGGGAGGGAGGAATCTGTGGCGTTCTGCTCGCCCTCCTCTTGGAAAGCCCCCAAAGTTGTGGAATGCAGAGCAAGCTGAGCGCGGAGAGCTATTGCTGCTGGTTGACCGACAGACAGTCCAGGCCAGAGCCTGCTGGAATGTGATTAGAGCAGAAAGCACAGAGCAGGCCCACAACCAGGCAGGCCTCCCTCCTCCTTCACTGACTCTCTCTCCCTTGATCATTCATTCTCTCCCTCTTTACGCGCACTGGATTGGACAACATGGCTACCACAATATTGGAGTTGAGAGAGAGAGCTAAACTGGTTTGAGGCAGTGGATAGAACGGAGGATTGGTACATGAGCTGGTCTTTCTAGGAGCAGAGATTAAGTGAATGACATCCATCCCCTTTACTTCAAACCTATCCCTTCTAGAGTTCTCAATTTCAGCCCGAACCCGACGGGACCCGACAGGTTCAGGACGGAACTTTGTTTTCAAGAATGGACTTAGGCCGCCATGTAAAAAATAAAAAGAAGTAATAATTACAGCGTGTGCCTACCTCCCTCTCCTCCTCCCTGTCAGCTGCAGGAGCAGGGACAGGCTGCGCTGTCCGGGTTGCTGAAGCTGCTATCTTATTACACTTAACTAGTTTCTTACTTGCTATTTTTCTGACTGAAAAGTTGAAAGAAATCCCAAATTTCTTGAGAGCAAAAACATTCCTTATTTGCTAAATGTGCCTTCCCTTTTCATGTGACACATGCATGCACATGTGACTGGCCAATAGGGTAGGGTCTGAACGTAGGATAGCCAATCATACACTGAATGTGCAAAACAATAGGAACATCTGCTCTTTCCATGACAGACTGACCAGGTGAAAGCTATGATCCCTTATTGGTGTCACTTGTTAAATCCACTTCAAATCAGTGTAGATGAAGGGGAGGAGACAGGTTAAATAAGGATTTTTATGCCTTGAGGCAATTGAGACATGGATTGCGTGCGTGTGACATTCAGAGGGTGAATGGGCAAGACAAAATATTTAAGTGCCTTTGAACAGGGCTAGGTGTCAGACACACTGGTTTGTGTCAAGATCTGCAACGCTGCTGGGTTTTTCAAGAATGGTCCACCACCCAAAGGATTTCTACCCAACTTGACAACTTGTGGGAAGCTTTGGAGTCAACATGGGCCAGCATCCCTGTGGAATGCTTTTGTAGAGTCCACACCCCAACGAATTTAGGCTGTTCTGTGGGCAAAAGAGATGCAAAAGGGATGCAACTGAATATTAGGAAGGTTTTCCTAATGTTTTGTACATAGCGTATATCACATCAATACATTGGTTACAACATCTCTGTTATACCATTATAACACGTTGCAACGAAATGGATGCCAAGGATATTAAAAAGAAACTTGCCTGCGAGGGAATGTATACTGGTGGCTCAGGAGGGAAAGGGAAAGTCAGATGTGTGGAAGTCATTTGACTTGGTTGTTGAAGCAACGGGAGAATCAACTGGCCATGTCAAGTGCAGAGAATGTGAGGCCTTTCTACCCTGTGACAGCGAGATGACCGGTACTTCTTCCCTGCAGTGCCATTTTGCACATGCCGTGACGCGACAGCCTCCTTCTCAGGCCAAGCTTCTATGACAGCGTTCATCAACAAAACGGTAACAGTCTCAAATAAAACAAAACGGCCAGTGACTGACAAACGTGTCAGTTTTTGTTGCAAAGACATCAGGCCATTGAATGTCGTCGAAGGCGCAGGCTTTCAGGAGCTTGTCCAGGAGCTAATATACGTGGGAACCACTTATGGGAGGGTGTCTGCCAGCTCTGTTCTACCCAGCAACAACACCGTCTCTGCCAGGTGCAAGAGTATGGCAGAAGACAAAAGAAGGATTTACAGATAAGTTAAATGATATCCTGAAAGAGGGCAAAGTGGGGATGACGACAGACATGTCTGACAATAACGTCACAATAATGTCATTTCATAACTAAAAGGAGTTCCAGTTAATTGGAAGAAACCTGACCGTGGCTGTGTTTCCACCTAAAGACTCAAAACTGGGGAGAATAGAGGGAGTTGGTGAAGCTGCTTGTGACAAAGTTTGACCTCGACGCTACGTCACTGAGTAGCATTGTTTGGGTGACTGACCAGGGCTCCAACATCCTTCTTGCCCTTCGGCTGTATCAGAGGCTGGACTCTCAGGACCACGTTCTAAACATGGTGCTATGTCATGACCTTGACAGAGCAGTACTGGCCATTGACGTGCTAGACATCGCTGAAACCCTCACCGCAGCAAAGTCACTGGTCAGTGGATAAGCTTATTTTTCCATGCACCGGTTTGGAAGTTTAATGATGTGTTTATCATGCCCTCTATCTTGCCAGCAGCATACCACCCTGCCGACCACTCCTTTCTTGCTTCTAAAGCTAAGCAGGGTTGGTCCTGGTCAGTTCCTGGTTGGGAGACCAGATGCTGCTGGAAGTGGTGTTGAAGGGCCAGTAGGAGGCACTCTTTCCTCTGGTCTAAAAAAATATCCTAATGCCCCAGGGCAGTGATTGGGGACACTGCCCCTTTCTGTGTAGGGTGCCGTCTTTCGGATGGGACGTTAAATGGGTGTCCTGACTCTCTGAGGTCATTAAAGATCCCATGGCACTTATTGTAAGAGTAGGGGTGTTAACCCCAGTGTCCTGGCTAAATTCCCAATCTGGCACTCAAACCATCACGGTCACCTAATAATCCCCAGTTTACAATTGGCTCATTCATCCCCCCTGTAACTATTCCCCAGGTCGTTGCTGCAAATGAGAACGTGTTCGCAGTCAACTTACCTGGTAAAATAACGGATAAATAAATATCAAGTATGTCTAGCAGTCTGGACTGGCTGCCCAACTCTATGACCCTGCTTCGGATGGGAGACAAGATTTAGCACAGTGTACCTGACCCTGAAGTCTGTCCAGGTACGTGTACAACTAAGTGCACGAAAAGTTGGAGGCCCATGGAGAAAGTGTGAGAGTAAAGAAAATGAAAATAGCCCGATTACTTGCAGTTCCTCCTGGGAGTTCCTCGAGCCGTTTTATGACTCACAGAAGGAACTGGAGGGGGACAAATATCCCACTCTGAATCTTGTGTGTCTGTGGTCAGAGAGACTAAAGCACTCTCCTAAAATATGTGTTCTTCTGTCTTAATATTTAAGACATGGGTTAGCCTATAGCTAATAATATCCAGAACATGATTTATTATTTAACTATTCAAGGCTCTATTTGTTTGTTTATTGACATGTTGTTCTGTTCTGTTGTCTTAACACTTAGGCCATAGCCTAATTAGCAAGAACATTTCATTTATTATTTTATTTTCAAAATAATAAGCTTGATTGTATTTTAAGGCATGACAGACTGACTTGTACTTATATAGGCTACTATAGTACTAATCCTAAGGAGAAGGTGGGTCATTTTTACATTTACATTCTAGTAATTTAACAGATGCTCTTATCCAGAGCGACTTACAGTAAGTAGTGAGTGCATTAATTTTTCCAAATTATTTTCCGTACTCATCCCCGGTGGGAATCGAACCCGCAACCCCAGCGTCGCAAGCACCATGTTCTACCAACTGAGCTACACAGGGGGACGTGGTGTGTGCGTGTGCCACTGCCAAATAGGTATTAGAGTACAAGGTTTGTTTTCTGAACCGTGTAAACGACACCTAACAAATAAGAAATCACAATGAGAACTCTGATCCCTTCGTCTCTCTTCTCTTCACTGTGGATCCTTCTGAAGGCGAACATGACAGCCTTCGAAAATACATGATCAGAAATAATTCATGCTAGTAATTGTTCGCTATCAGAATAAATCCCCCAGGTTCAATAGGTAACTTTTATTCCATTCAAGTGCAGTCAATCTTCTTTGACATTTCAATATTCGAATGGGGATGAGAGAGAGAGAGAGAGAGACAGAGAGACAGAGGGAGAGAGAAAGCATTGCACCATGCTGAGATCAAACGTTAGCCAAGCGCTTTGTCTGTCCTTCATCAAATGCCACAGATCCCCCTACCCTACGTGAAGACTAAGATCACACACACACACACACACACACACACACACACAGGTCTGCATCCAAAATAGCAACCCATTCTCCTTTATAGTGCACTACTTTTGACCAGGGCCCATAGCGTTCTAGATGACCAAAGCCACCTGCTGATTATGCAAACTCCTCTCTGACATCAAAGTGTCCTCTGCTAAATAAATAAATCACAAAGTGGCTTCTTTTGAATCCTCAATCAAACCAGACTTTTTGGCCTTCCCTTTGTGTGTGTGTGTGTGTGTGTGTGTGTGTGTGTGTACTACTCTGTGTGCGTGTCATGGTCTCCACAGGCTGTTAAGAGTACTGTATAGCAGCTGGAGGTAGAGGACTACTCTAATCTAGACACTCCTCAGAGGAGGCAGGCAGCCAGGGCTCTGTTAAAGGTCACACCATCAACTCCATACCCTCCCTTCCCCTCATCCCCCCTCTTCTTACACTGCTTCTCTGCACCAACCAGACAGCACAGAGCAGCACAGACCATGACCTTCTCAACAACTGTACAAACACAGCCATATGTACCGACTAGGGATGCACAATATATCGGTGGATATTAGCTAAAAATGCTAGTTTAACGCAGATGTGCAAAACCGATGTCAAAGCTGACGTGCATACCTATTAGAGGTCGACCGATTAATCGGAATGGCCGATTTAAAGTTTTCATAACAATCGGAAATCGGTATTTTTGGGCGCTGATTTGACAAATTTGTAATTTTTTTTACTCCTTTATTTAATCTTTATTTAACTTGGCAAGTCAGTTAAGAACACATTCTTATTTTCAATGACGGCCTAGAAACGGTGGGTTAACTGCCTCGTTCATGGGCAGAACGACAGATTTTCACCTTGTCAGCTCGGGGGATCCAATCTTTCAACCTTACAGTTAACTAGTCCAACGCAATAACGACCTGCCTCTCTCTCGTTGCACTCCACAAGGAGACTGCCTGTTACGCATATGCTGTAAGCCAAGGTAAATTGCTAGCTAGCATTTAACTTATCTTATAAAAAACAATCATAATCACTAGTTAACTACACATGGTTGATGATATTACTAGATATTATCTAGCATGTCCTGCATTGCATATAATCTGACTGAGCATACAAGCATACAAGTATCTAAGTATCTGACTGAGTGGTGGTAACATTCATTCAAACAGCACTCTCGTGCATTTTGCCAGCAGCTCTTCGTTGTGCGTCAAGTATTGCGCCGTTTATGACTTCAAGCCTATCAACTCCTGAGATGAGGCTGGTGTAACCGAAGTGAAATGGCTGGCTAGTTAGCGCGCGCTAATAGCGTTTCAAACTTCACTTGCACTGAGCCTTGGGGTGGTTGTTTCCCTTGCTCTGCATGGGTAACCCTGCTTCGATGTGGTGGCTGTTGTCGTTGTGTTGCTGGTTCGAGCCCAGGGAGGAGCGAGGGGACGGAAGCTATACTGTTACACTGGCAATACTAAAGTGACTATAAGAACATCCAATAGTCAACGGTTAATTAAATACAAATGGTATAGAGGGAAATAGTCATATAATTCCTATAATAACTACAACCTAAAACTTTTTACCTGAGAATATTGAAGACACATGTTAAAAGGAACCCCCAGCTTTCATATCTTCTCATGTCTTTCATATGTTCTCATGTTCTGAGCAAGGAACTGAAACGTTAGCTTTCTTACAAAGCACACATTGCACTTTTACTTTCTTCTCCAACACTTTGTTTTTGCATTATTTAAACAAAATTGAACATGTTTCATTATTTACTTGAGGCTAAATTGATTTTATTGATGTATTATATTAAGTTAAAATAAGTGTTCATTCAGTATTGTTGTAATTGTCATTATTACAAATATATATATATAGAAAAAGAAAATCTGCCGATTAATCGGTATCGGCTTTTTTTGTTCCTCCAATAATCGGTATCGGCGTTGAAAAATCATATTCGGTCGACCTCTAATACCTATATAACGTAGGTACATGACGTAATGACGCCACGTAAAATGTGGCACTACACGTGCAACACAGCAACACAGCATTTCTAACCTAGCCCACAAGAGTAAGAACATTTCAGTGAGACAACTCAAAGGCGAAATCCATTAAAGCCAAGATACTGGAATTCATTGCCCTTGACAATCAACCGTTCTTTGTCGGTTAGTGATGTTGGCTTCGTCGACTGGTCGAGCACCGGTACACTCTACCAAGTGCACTATTTTTCAGATGTTGCACTACCGGAGTTACACAGTAATAGCGTCACTGCTATTAGCTTCATGACATACATACATACTATGGACGGCCGTTTGGGTCTTTGCGTGTCAACAAAACATACAGTAGCACTATCAAAGCTGTGCAACAAAAGTCTACAAACAAGCAAACACCGGCTACGAACAATGTGTTTTCAATACCGCGTTGGTAATAAAGCCTCATTTGTTCGGCCGTAACTTCTGGGGTAGCTAGCTAGCTTTAGCTTGGTACCTAGATAGCACCAATACAACCTGCCTGAAAACAATGACCAGTAGAAACTGCAGTCATTTTCATTATTCTTAGCAATGATTTAGGAATCCTTGTGAGTAAGTATTAGCTTGGTTGCCACTTGGTGTTCTCCTATTGAAATTGAACTTCAGTTGATGAAAATAAATAGCTAGCCAGATACTTAACCCTGCTGCCCAAAGCTAGCGTTATAAGCAGCCAGCTAGCTTCATCTGGCTAGTGAGGCTCAACAGGACCGGGTTATGTGTTGTGAAGCTATCTACAATAAGGATTAGGCACAATAGTGTAATTTGCGGTTTGCGTTCAAAATAAAAGTATGTCATTTACGACGATGCAAATTAATACAAATAGTATAATTATGCCATACTTTTATTTTGAAGGCTAACCGCCAAGTCCACTGTTGTGGCTAATCCTTAATGTGGCTAGCTTCACATAGATGGGAGTGACCACCATTAATCAAACAAGAACTCTCTTATAAATTAGGGTTATTTTAGATGATGTCACCTAGCCATATAGTTAGTTAGCTAACTATAGCTACAGAAACGGATCATGTCGTTTTGATATGTTTTTGGAGAAGGACATAGTTTGCATCCATGAGCTAGCTAGCTTTTTTTTATGACCAGCACTGTAGGTGTGCGAGACAACTTTACCAGCATCATATCGATGAATCGTTGTGACATATGAAATACGAGTGATTGTGTAATCAATGTATAATTACTACGTAAAAAATGTATGAACGCATTAAATTATTATGTGACTTGCAGTCATATTCAGGTTCTGATTGGTCAACATGCTTAATTGACACGTCAAATAGTGTTATATAGTATATTTTTTGACACGCAAAGACCCAAACGGCGTTCCATAGCAAAGACCCAAACAGCTTTCCATAGAAATCCTGGTTGAGAATGAAATAACTGAACAAATGAACAATGAAAACAGCACAGCAAGTAAGTGAAAGAAATATGTTTTGATTATGTTTTTCTGGTAACGGGAACATACGTAAATGCCAACAAAATAACTTTTCGGTCAGTGTGCTGTGTGTGTGTACCCTTTATTTAACTAGGCAAGTCAGTTAAGAACAAATTCTTATTTACAATGATGGCCTACCCTGGCCAAACCCGGACGACGCTGGGCAAATTGTGCACCGCCCTGTGCACATGTGATACAGCCTGGATTCGAACCAGGGACTGTAGTGACGGCTCTTGCACTGAGATGCAGTGCCTTAACACACACACACACACACACGGACGCAGTGGTTTAACTATTTAACTGTACTAGAACGCTTAAAAGGCCGCAAGGAAAATATTGGTTATCGGTATCGGATAAAAATGTCATATCGGTGCATCACTAGTACCGACTACTGAGTGCTTGACAGAGGCTATGTGCTGAACTCTGATTTGCGCTTGAAGTCGACTGGAATAGGCAGAAGTACTAATTTTAGGTGCCTACCTGTACTCTTTATATTTACAGTGCCTTCAGAAAGTATTCATACCCCTACAGCTTGAATTCAAAATTGATTATATGTATTTTCTTAAAAAATCACACAATACCCCATAATGACAAAGTGAAAACATAAATGGAGCCAAATACAGGCAAATCCTTGATGAGAACCTGCTTCAGAGTGCAAACGACAGACTGGGGGCAAAGATTCAGGACAACGACCCCAAGCATACAGGCAAAGCAACGCTGGAATGGCTTCAGAACAAGAATGTGAAAGTCCTTGAGTGGCCCAGCCAAAGCCCAGACCTGAATCCCTTTGTTGAAAATCTGCGGAAAGACTTGCAGATTGCTGTTCACTGCTTCTCCCCATCTAACTTAACAGAGCTTGAGAAAATCTGAATGGAAGAATGGGCGAAAATCCCCAAATTCAAATGTGCAAAGCCGATACAGACATACCCAAGACAACTCAAAGCTGTAATAGACACCAAAGGTGCTTCTACAATGTATTGACTTAGGAGTGTGAATACTTATGTAAATTAGATTTATTTATTTCATTTTTAATACATTTGCCAAAAATGTCTAACAACATGTCTTCACTTTGTCATTAAGGGGTATTGTGTATAGATGGAGAGAAAAACATCTATTTAACCCATTTGTAAATCAGGCTATAACACAACTAAATGTAGAATAAGTCAAGGGGCATGAATACTTTCTGAAGGCACTGTAGGTGCCAGTACTCATCACATTTTAGACTGTGTTACTCAAGCCATAGAACAAGGTAGTGGTGAGCACCTGGTGGTGAGCGCACACATTCATATGCAGGCCATGCACCAGTCAAGCATACATGTTTAACTAAATGTTGTGCACTTCCTTGTGTTTGAGAGCTACCCCTGAGAGTGGAGCAGGCGGGAGACAGGGGCGAGGGCTACCCCTGTCCTGTCCCCTTGTCAGTGGGGCGCGGGAGCAGGCGAAAGGCAGATGGTGAAGGCAGGAGAGAGAAGCAGAGGTGGGATGGATGGAGGAGAGAGAGGTGATGCAGGGGTAAAGGGTGGGGAGAGAGGGGAGAGAGGGGAGGCAAGCGGTATTAGCGCTGGGTTCAGGTTTCGGCCTTGGTCTTGTTGTCTTTAGGAAGCACTAACTGGTGCTGATGGTACACCGCTAGGAAGTTCTTGCCTACATCACTTCCGGGTCATACGGTCGAGGTCACGCTGACCCTCGTGGGAGAGAAATGGGGTCTGGAGGGAGGGATGCGGACAGTTAGACCACATTTGGAACTCATAATGTTACCAGCAATTAACCCCTACGATACTTTCAAATATACAGACGTAAAAGAAAAAAAACAAAGGAAAGAGTCTCTCTCTCTCTGCCAAAGCAAGTGAAATAGATCATCTCTCTCTTCCTATTGAAACTACAGACACCTTCCTGGCTCAGTTTCCACCCTCTTCCTATTTTTTATTTTTTTTGTCTCCTTCCTTCCACGCTCTCTCTCGATTTTGTGAACTGCGGCGGGCCATGGCGTGGTGGCGGCAGTGTTATCACCTTTCAAGACGACCTGGAAAGGAAGCAGGTGGGAGGCGGTCGGATCGGGAGGAAAGCCCTGCTCCACCATCCAAGAGGAACATTAGGAACATTAGGACGGGAGGCACTCCATCTAATGATATTCCAGAGGAAATGAGAATGTGAATAAACAATACCCAGGCTATTTCCTGGGAATAACGGAGAGACGGAAAGAGAGAGAGAGAGAGAGACAGACAGAGGGGGGGAATGGGAAGCAGGTCTGTCCGGAGCCAGAGAGCCAGTGCCAGGAGAGGAGCAGTACAGGCCCTTTCAGGTCTTGAGGGAAAGACCTTGGACGACACGCACAGGAGCACCGGAAGCTATTTGGAAACACTTCAAACCAGAGACTTCTGTCTCTCTGCCATGGCTGGAGGGGGTTAGAGGGGCTGGAGGGGGCCAATTTGTGTGTGTTGGGAGACTGCATTATAAAAACTCTCAGCCATGGCTTGGCATGTCTCCTCTTCCAGATTGCAACCAGAAGACAACTTATTCTGAATTAATAACATACTCCTGCCCCCACCTATGGGTGTGTGTACTATGTCACAGCGGTTATTCTATGGGGGAGGCAGAGGCAGGACTTTCAATAAAGCTGCACCATTTTCAGCATTGGAATATCGAGAAGCTTTTCAACCAATTTTGTGTTTCCCAAAATGCTACCAAACGTCAGAGACATAGAACCGAGTCCTTTTGTATTGCCAATCCTACTATTCAAGTGTTAAAGGATCATGGAACCATTACCTAAGCCACAGAAAAAAACAGTTATAGAGTGGACAAATCTCAGATATGAAAGGTGAAACTAAACAAGGAATCATCTGATCTGACAGTGGAGTAGGGGTTTACCGCTGAGACCTAGACCATAGACCTATCTGCTTTCAAATGCCACCCTATTCTCTATATGGCCCCTGATCAAAAGTAGTGCACCAAATAGGTCATTGGGACGCAACCAGTGAGCCTCTCCCTCCATCGCTCTCTTATTCTCCCCAATGATCAGGTTAGGCAAGTAGCGCTATTCACCACTACACAGTAATACCGATATCCACCCAAAAAGAAAAAGAAAGATGAAGGGGGAAAAAAAGAGAAAAATCCTATCAGAGATGAACTGGCAGCACCCAGGCGAGGCTGTGCTGGGTTCAGTGTGTGTGTTTGGGGCGAGGGAGGGAGCCAGTGAACCTATCTTACCCACTCGTCTCTTGTTCTGAAGCAAAGCAAGGCACAGTCTCAAACAGCACCCTATTCCCTATATAGTGCACTACTTTTGACCAGCCCCCACAGGCACTATATTAGGGTATAGGGTTCCATTTGGGATGGGACTCATGTCTTTGATACTTGACTAGGAGGAATCCGGAGGCGTTGCAGGTTTCTTTTGTACTTAGCGCTTGCCTTGCCACACAGAAAACCCATGTGTGTGTGCCAAGGCTGGGATTTCTTTCTTCTCTTTACCCCTCCCTCTCCTCTTCCCTCCTTCCCCCCACCTCCGTCCTTGGTCTATCCTACACCCCCCCCCCCCCCCCCCAACCAACCAAAGCTCAAACCACTGAATCAGAAACTACTTTTTTTCTTCTTTTTTAGTCAAACTTTTTCATCTAAGGTTATGACTAACCTTTTATTTAGTAAATGTCCAGCTAGAGCGCTCTATGACCTTGCTGGTCATGGTGTTGGGTGTTCAGAGCGGCCATATTTGGGTGATGACGAGCTTCTGAGGGGTTTTCTGAAGGAAAAGAGGGTGGGGGCGATTTTGGACGGCAGGAGGGGGGTGGGTTTGACTCCCCTTCGAGATTTTCTTAAACCTATTACATCAGATTTTCTCTGCTTGATGGACTCAGAGGCCTTGGCCTTTGTGAGGGGAGAGAATGACCTAAACTGACATTCAGAAGGGTTGTGGATGGTTGTGGTCAGGCATTTACAAATAAAAGGGAGATTCCTGAGGCACCTTGACCCTTCTGAAAATCATTGATCAGTTAGTAAGAGCAGCTTCCTCTTGGACAGCAAAATAAACAGCTGACTACGTGAATATGAGGATTTACGAAAACTGAAAATATGCTCTGAGGATTATTAGCATAAATCACAGAAAGACACGATTTCTAAATAAGGGGTGACAATATAATCTGTTCCTGCTCTCTTGCCAACTCCTTATGGAATTATCATGCTAAACATGGCGTGACAATGACAATTGAGTAGGCAAAAGCACAAACAGATCTAGGACCAGGATAGTGACAACTAGCAAAATCTGTCACCAGGTAAATAAAAACAACTTTTCCCATAGAGGATGTTATGTTTATTTTTTTTTGCTAATGTTGACATTTGCAGCCCAGCTCAACACAAACCATTTTTAAATAGAAGAGAATCAAAAGGGTGTGAAACAAGAAATGGACCAACAGGGCAGTTAATCTGTAGCCCAACATGATAAACAGACCCACAATCAACAACAGGCTAAACGTACTGAGAGAAAAATATAACTCTGGTGGGGCCGGACAAACCATTGGTCACCAAACAGGCACTATCAAAAGACCCTGGGAGACTCAAAGCTACCACTCCGTCTCCCCTACTGTGATCAAACAGCTACACTCAACAGAGAGGAGAGAGAGAGATGAAGAGAGAGAAGCCAGCCACCAGCACAACAACACCCAGCAGCAGAGCAGGGGGGGAGAGAGAGAGAGAGAGAGCATGTGGATAAACGGTGAGATGTAAGGGTTTAGAGGGAACATGGATACTACTCACAATGAGGTGGGTGTCACTGAGCAGTTGAGGAGTCACCTCAGTCAAGACGGAGAGAGAGAAAGCAGAAAACATACTCTGTACCCTACTATACATAAACACTACACTAAAAACTCTAAAAAGCCCCCCCTCCTGAAGACTAGAAGCAGGAAAACACATCTGTAGTCAGGAAGAAAGAGACGGATATATTATAATCTCCTCCCTGTCAGCTTTCAATACAGACGGACAGGCATTATTTCAGCCCCCCTCCATGAAGTTTGTGTTCTGTGAAAGACTATTCCTGCTAGAGGGAGGATCCACACTGCGGCCTGTTTATCTCCCTCTCTCTGGGTAGCATCTGTTACACAGTCGTCGTCCCTTCCCGGGCTCTCTCTGGGTAGTATCTGTTACATAGTCGTCCTCCCCTCCCGGGCTCTCTCTGGGTAGTATCTGTTACACAGTCGTCGTCCCCTCCCGGGCTCTCTCTGGGTAGTATCTGTTACACAGTCGTCGTCCCTTCCCGGGCTCTCTCTGGGTAGTATCTGTTACATAGTCGTCCTCCCCTCCCGGGCTCTCTCTGGGTAGTATCTGTTACATAGCCGTCGTCCCCTCCCGGGCTCTCTCTGGGTAGTATCAGTTACACAGTCGTCGTCCCTTCCCGGGCTCTCTCTGGGTAGTATCTGTTACATAGTCGTCCTCCCCTCCCGGGCTCTCTCTGGGTAGTATCTGTTACACAGTCGTCGTCCCCTCCCGGGCTCTCTCTGGGTAGTATCTGTTACACAGTCGTCGTCCCTTCCCGGGCTCTCTCTGGGTAGTATCTGTTACATAGTCGTCCTCCCCTCCCAGGCTCTCTCTGGGTAGTATCTGTTACATAGCCGTCGTCCCCTCCCAGGCTCTCTCTGGGTAGTATCAGTTACACAGTCGTCGCCGTCCCCTCCCGGGCTCTCCCTGGGTAGTATCTGTTACACAGTTGTCGTCGTTGCCCCCTCCCGGGCTCTCTCTGGGTAGTATCTGTTACACAGTCATCGTCGTCCCTTCCCGGGCTCTCTCTGGGTAGTATCTGTTACACAGTCATCGTCGACCCCTCCCGGGCTCTCTCTGGGTAGCATCAGTTACACAGTCGTTGTCGTCCCCTCCCGGGCTCTCTCTGGGTAGTATCTGTTACACAGTTGTCGTCGTTGTCCCCTCCCGGGCTCTCTCTGGGTAGTATCAGTTACACAGTCGTCGTCGTCCCTTCCCGGGCTCTCTCTGGGTAGTATCTGTTACACAGTCGTCGTCGTCCCCTCCCGGGCTCTCTCTGGGTGTGGATCTGTTACACAGTTGTCGTCGTCGTCCCCTCCCGGACTCTCTCTGGGTAGTATCTGTTACACAGTCGTCGTCCCCTCCCGGGCTCTCTCTGGGTCTGGATCTGTTATACAGTCGTCGTCCCCTCCCGGGCTCTCTCTGGGTAGTATCTGTTACACAGTCGTCGTCGTCCCCTCCCGGGCTCTCTCTGGGTGTGGATCTGTTACACAGTTGTCATCGTCGTCCCCTCCCGGGCTCTCTCTGGGTAGTATCTGTTACACAGTCGTCGTCATCCCCTCCCGGGCTCTCTCTGGGTGTGGATCTGTTACACAGTTGTCGTCGTCCCCTCCCGGGCTCTCTCTGGGTGTGGATCTGTTACACAGTCGTCGTCCCCTCCCGGGCTCTCTCTGGGTCTGGATCTGTTACACAGTTGTCATCGTCGTCCCCTCCCGGGCTCTCTCTGGGTAGTATCTGTTACACAGTCGTCGTCATCCCCTCCCGGGCTCTCTCTGGGTGTGGATCTGTTACACAGTTGTCGTCGTCCCCTCCCGGACTCTCTCTGGGTGTGGATCTGTTACACAGTCGTCGTCCCTTCCCGGGCTCTCTCTGGGTGTGGATCTGTTACACAGTCGTCGTCCCCTCCCGGGCTCTCTCTGGGTAGTATCTGTTACACAGTCGTCGTCCCTTCCCGGGGCTCTCTCTGGGTAGTATCTGTTACACAGTCGTTGTCCCCTCCTGGGCTCTCTCTGGGTAGTATCTGTTACACCGTTGTCGTCCCCTCCCGGACTCTCTCTGGGTAGTATCTGTTACAGTCGTCGTCCCTTCCCGGGCTCTCTCTGGGTAGTATCTGTTACACAGTCGTCGTCCCCTCCCGGGCTCTCTCTGGGAGTATCTGTTACACAGTCGTTGTCCCCTCCTGGGCTCTCTCTAGGTAGTATCTGTTACACCGTTATCGTCCCCTCCCGGGCTCTCTCTGGGTAGTATCTGTTACACAGTCATCGTCCCCTCCCGGGCTCTCTCTGGGTAGTATCTGTTACACAGTCGTCGTCCCTTCCCGGGCTCTCTCTGGGTAGTATCTGTTACACAGTTGTCGTCCCCTCCCGGGCTCTCTCTGGGTAGTATCTGTTACACAGTCGTCGTCCCCTCCCGGGCTCTCTCTGGGTAGTATCTGTTACACAGTCGTCGTCCCCTCCCAGGCTCTCTCTGGGTGTGGATCTGTATGGCAGCGCTACTCTATCCCCTTCATCTCAGCAATGTCACCTCATACCCACCATGCCTGAGGACATAACTCATACATTCTGACATTCCACTGTGTGAACATTAAAGAGGGATTTGGTTATAGTATGGAGACTAGAGAGATATACAGTTTACGGTTGTAGATTCACCTCTTCTTAAGTGGTTTTGACTTTCAGGATTTCACCAGATTTTTAGAAACCAACTAACTTGAGGAGATTGAGATTTAAAAAAGGGTGAAAATACAAAATCCTTGAAAACAGATCTTGTGTTGTTCAGGCTAGGAGAAATTCATCTTGAGGTAGGGTTTAAAAACATTATTATCTTCTCTGTTCAAAATATCCCCAAACATCAGTGACAAACATGCAGATATAGTGGAACCAGCTGGACTGCCAAGTCTGCGCACACACACCTCCCAGCAGAAAGTAAAACATACAGTGCCTTGCGAAAGTATTCGGCCCCCTTGAACTTTGCGACCTTTTGCCACATTTCAGGCTTCAAACATAAAGATATAAAACTGTATTTCTTTGTGAAGAATCAACAACAAGTGGGACACAATCATGAAGTGGAACGACATTTATTGGATATTTCAAACTTTTTTAACAAATCAAAAACTGAAAAATTGGGCATGCAAAATGATTCAGCCCCCTTAAGTTAATACGTTGTAGCGCCACCTTTTGCTGCGATTACAGCTGTAAGTCGCTTGGGGTATGTCTATCAGTTTTGCACATCGAGAGACTGACATTTTTTCCCATTCCTCCTTGCAAAACAGCTCGAGCTCAGTGAGGTTGGATGGAGAGCATTTGTGAACAGCAGTTTTCAGTTCTTTCCACAGATTCTCGATTGGATTCAGGTCTGGACTTTGACTTGGCCATTCTAACACCTGGATATGTTTATTTTTGAACCATTCCATTGTAGATTTTGCTTTATGTTTTGGATCATTGTCTTGTTGGAAGACAAATCTCCGTCCCAGTCTCAGGTCTTTTGCAGACTCCATCAGGTTTTCTTCCAGAATGGTCCTGTATTTGGCTCCATCCATCTTCCCTGTCCCTGCTGAAGAAAAGCAGCCCCAAACCATGATGCTGCCACCACCATGTTTGACAGTGGGGATGGTGTGTTCAGGGTGATGCGCTGTGTTGCTTTAACGCCAAACATAACGTTTTGCATTGTTGCCAAAAAGTTCAATTTTGGTTTCATCTGACCAGAGCACCTTCTTCCACATGTTTGGTGTGTCTCCCAGGTGGCTTGTGGCAAACTTTAAACACTTTTTATGGATATCTTTAAGAAATGGCTTACTTCTTGCCACTCTTCCATAAAGGCCAGATTTGTGCAATATACGACTGATTGTTGTCCTATGGACAGAGTCTCCCACCTCAGCTGTAGATCTCTGCAGTTCATCCAGAGTGATCATGGGCCTCTTGGCTGCATCTCTGATCAGTCTTCTCCTTGTATGAGCTGAAAGTTTAGAGGGACGGCCAGGTCTTGGTAGATTTGCAGTGGTCTGATACTCCTTCCATTTCAATATTATCGCTTGCACAGTGCTCCTTGGGATGTTTAAAGCTTGGGAAATCTTTTTGTATCCAAATCCGGCTTTAAACTTCTTCACAACAGTATCTCGGACCTGCCTGGTGTGTTCCTTGTTCTTCATGATGCTCTCTGCGCTTTTAACGGACCTCTGAGACTATCACAGTGCAGGTGCATTTATACGGAGACTTGATTACACACAGGTGGATTGTATTTATCATCATTAGTCATTTAGGTCAACATTGGATCATTCAGAGATCCTCACTGAATTTCTGGAGAGAGTTTGCTGCACTGAAAGTAAAGGGGCTGAATAATTTTGCACGCCCAATTTTTCAGTTTTTGATTTGTTAAAAAAGTTTGAAATATCCAATAAATGTCATTCCACTTCATGATTGTGTCCCACTTGTTGTTGATTCTTCACAAAAAAATATAAAACTGTATCTTTATGTTTGAAGCCTGAAATGTGGCAAAAGGTCGCAAAGTTCAAGGGGGCTGAATACTTTCGCAAGGCACTGTACATACGTTTGCAACTGACCAACAGAATGTTTCCCTACTTACTGCCATACAGGAAGACAGTAAATAGTCTATATGAGGGCAGCAAGGAAAGCGAAAAGTAAACTTGAATTAGGGTGGAAAATCCATGACCATATAGTCCATATAAAAAGGTGATGTGTTCTTTTGACGGGCTAGGCCAGGGCAGTTTGTTTCTGAAGTAGCTGTGGGATGGGCCAGCCCCAGCCCGGGCCGAGGGGCAAGGCCACTCACCAACCAGAATTCCTCCCAATATTTGTTTAGCAGCAGGTCGAGCGCAGAGCAGTGCACAAACACAGTATTGTTCCTTCCCCCCCTTCTCGCTCTCTATCTGGCCTCACTGTATAGCCAGAGTTAGGAGCTGCCTGACAGAGTCATGGAGAAACTCCTTAGTTGTCCCAAATGTCACCATATTCCCTATGTAGTGCACTACCTTTGACCAGAGCCCTATGGGATAATAGGGTGCTATTTGGGACGAAACGCTTCTCCATGCCTTTTTATGGAAGGAGGATATTTAGAGAGTTGGAGGCGAGTTGGTTTATCTGCTCTGAGAGTTCATGACTCCAGTGTTGTAAACCTCCAGAGATCCACGTTATTTGATTAGTTTATTTTTTTTAATTAGAAACAAGAAATCACTTAGCTGACTGTAACCTTTGGGGCATTTGGCCCAGCTTCAGACAGAAAGCAAAGACTGTGACTCACTGCTGCTGCTCCACGTCGGTCACATTTTTTCCCCAAAGCGTTTTTTAAAATAGCTATGGCTGTCCTGCCCCTAACAGACACAGCCTGCATCAGGAGATAAAAAAAAAAAAATTAAAAAAGGATTTATGCGGGATGAGATCATAATGCATCCAGAGCGAGGACCATGCAGCAATGTGTAGATTTGGCAACCCATATGTCAATAAATATACCATTGAGGATTCCTCCTCCATTCAAGCCATTCTATCCCTCGAGTGTCTAACATCATCATCATCCACCAACTCAGTCTCTCTCAGAGCAACTCTACTCCACTTCTCTGTGATTGAACTGAAGTGTTCAATGTCGATGCAAAAGTCAATACAAATAGGCAGCCATTTGTCAAATGGAGGAATAGATTTTGCAGTGCAGTGGTGAGTACAGTGAGAAGCTATTATTGGCACTTATCTGAACCATTGTCATTTCACAACACCCAGACCGATGAACGGTTAAGAACAGAGAGAGTGGCCGCGGTGTGTAGGCGAACACCTGCTGGGAGTCGATTCAACGTAATTGTGGGTAAATTAAGAAAATGATGGCAGATGTTCTGGTCAGAGGCGATTGGACGGCCACGCCACCAGCTGCTTTTAGCAGGTCGTCTTTGCGGTGTGTCTCTTCTCATACGTGCAGAAGAACATTGTTGGGGTCAGAGGTTAAAGGTCAGGTGGATGCCAGAGAGAAACCACTAGATCCCAAAGATGTCAGACTTCCATACGACCCTCTGAGGACACCTTGAAGATGAATACTAAACACTGAACATCATGAATGCCAAAGAAGGACCAGGGTTAGAAACTTTCCAGGAAATGTCCTTCATTTTTCCATGGGAAGTCAAGCCCAGGAATTTTGGGAATTTTGTTTTAATCCATCAACAAAGTTAGCTTATAACAGTAAACTTTTTTTGTGGGATAGACATAAGGCAATTCTAGGTCTTGTGGCATATTTTGGTTAAACTATCCCCACTTCAATGGAATTGCAACCCTTTGCATGTACAGTGCATTCTTCCATCACATGTGTAGTGCACTCTTCCATCACATGTACAGCTGATTCTCAAGATCTTGCACACTAATGAGATGCTATTGAGCCCACACTACTACAGTGTCTGAGCCAAGGACTACATGCTTTCTGGTAAGTTTTGATTACAATACTGGGTGGGGTGAATATAGTTTATATGATATCCATGATTAACTAGTAAATAGTAGCCTACAGCAAAGTGTATTTCAATCATTTCTATCTTGTTAACAATTTAGGCTAGTTAGTTTTTGCTACCATGTGGGTTTTAGCTTGCTTGAGCCTGCTAACTGAGGAGTGTTAATTCAATGGTTAGGTATGTGAAGGGTCATCAAGTTATAGCAGCAATCTACCGCATCAAGAAAAGTGAGAAGAATAAGAGAACCACATTGAAGCTGCCCAGCAACACCCGTTCAGGTGGTGTTGTCATCATGTTTGACAGTCTCCTGGAGGGGAAGGAGTCTCTCCAAGAAATGACCATATCAAAACTTGATACTTAACTTGATGACCCTTCACATACCTAACCATTTCCTTGGCTCTCTTGTAGAGTGTATCCATTGTTTTCAGTGCCATGATGCCCTTGAGGAGCAGATTCAATGCATAAGCAGCACAGCCAATGGGTGTGATGTGAGGGTAGGACTTTCGCAGTTGTAAATGAGAACTTGTTCTCAACTAGCTTACCTGGTTAAATAAAGGTGAAATAAAAAATATAAAAAAATCACTGTCTGCCGATATAGACAGCCCCATCAAGAGGATCTTTCTGGATGATGTATTTTGGGAGAGAGTGGTAAAGCAGCCTGAAACTCCTGAAACCTATAGCAGTAGCCATTCCACAGATTGAGGGAGACAATGCCATCCTGTCTGACTCTGCTTGCAGATGTAAGAGAAGAAATCTGTACTGCCCAGCTACTTCCGTTGCTCCAAGCAGAGGAAACTGCAGTTCTGAAATGCATCCAAAAGCGTGAAGACTTCTGCCTGAAGCCATACACGCCGCAATGTACATGTTGGACCCCAAGTATGCTGGCAAGAGCATCCTGTCTGGTGCAGAGATCAACAAGGCCTATGGTGTCATCACTACCGTGTCTCACCACCTTGGCCTGGATGAGGGCAAGGTTCTTGGCAGTCTGGCGAAGTACACTTCCAAGCAAGGGCTTTGGGATGGAGATGCAATATGTCAGTCGTGCCAACATATCTCATCAGCCACCTGGTGGAAGGAATTTTGTGGATTTGAGGCTCTTTCCCCTGTTGCCTCCATCATCCTCCAAATCCCACCAACGTCAACCGCCTCAGAGCGCAACTGGTCCTTGTTTGGAAACACACACACACCAAAGTGTGCAACAGGCTGACCAATACAGGGGTTGAACAATTGGTGGCCATCAGGGCAAATTTTTGGCTTTTTGAGCCTGACAACGAGCCATCCTCAACAAGGTTGGAAAGTGACAGTGAAGATGAAGCGTCAGAGTCTGATGTTCAAGAGGTGGACATTGAGGAGGACCAGGGAGAAGACATGGAAGCCTGAGAGGAAGACAATTATTTTACAGATGCATGTTGAAAACGTTTTTGGGAGATAAGATGGATCATTGGGGATCATTCAATATTCCCTTTCTTTTGTTGTTCAGTGAAATCATCCCATATGAAGAGTCATCGCATTTCATTCGAGTTCAATTTGTAACTACATGTTTTTATTTCTATTGGAAGGATTTAATACATTTGCAATTATGTCTACTTATCATAAGGTAAAAGGTTCATGTTTCTGTCACCGTATGATATGGTAAATATATCCAATGCAAAAAACATCTACATTTAAAATGGTATTAATATTAATTTGCCATTATTTTCCCGTTAATTCCCACAGAAAGTTTCCACCACTGAATATTCCCCAAAATGTGCAACCCTAACCACAGCTATGTCCATTTTAACTAGAAACGAGGAAACCTTGGTTATATTCATTAGGGCATACTCTAGCTAGCTATAGTTGTGCTAAATGTTGGCTAGAAATACAGAAAAATATGAAAATGAAATACAACAATATTGCATTTACATAAATATTCACACCCCATAGGCAATACATGTTAGAATAACCTTTGGCAGTGATTACAGCTGTGGGTCTTTCTGGGTAAGTCTAAGAACTTTTCACACCTGGATTGTACAATTTTTTTTTAATTCTTCAAGCTTTGTCAAGTTGATTGTTGATCATTGCTAGACAGCCATTTTCAAGTCTTGCCATAGATTTTCAAGCCAATAGAAGTCAAAAATATAACTACGCCACTCACATTTAATGTTGTATTGGTAAGCAACTCCAGTGTATAATTTGCCTTGTGTTTTAGGTTATTATCCTGCTGAAAGGTGAATGTCTCCCAGTGTCTGTTTAAAACTAGACTGATTTTGCCTGTGCTTAGCTCTATTTTGTTTATTGTACCCCCCTAAAAAAGGTCCCTAGTCCTTTGCCCATGATAAGCATACTCATAACATGATGCAGCCACCCCCATGCTTGAAAATATGAAGAGTGGTACTCCGTGATGTGTTGGATTTGCCCCAAACATAACACTTTGTATTCAGTTTTACTTTAGTACCTTGTTAAACAGAATGCATGTTGGGGAATATTTGTATGCTGTACAAGCTTCCTTCATTTCACTCTGTCTATTAGGTTAGTATTGTGGAGTAACTGCAATGTTGTTGATCCATCCTCTCCAATCGCAGCCATTTAAAGTCACCATTGGCCTCGTGGCGAAATCCCTGAGTTAGGAAGGGAGCCAGTACCTTTATAGTGACTAGGTGTATTGATACACAATCCAAAATGTAATAAATAATAACTTCACAACAATCAAATGTATTTTTTTATTTTTTATTTATTTAACTAGGCAAGTCAGTTAAGAACAAATTCTTATTTTCAATGACGGCCTAGGAACAGTGGGTTAACTGCCTGTTCAGGGGCAGAACGACAGATTTGCAACTTGTCAGCTCTGGGGTTTGAACTTGCAACCTTCCGCTTACTAGTCAAATGCACTAACCACTAGGCTACCCTGCCACCCTGTTTAAAAAAATATATATATATTAATAAATGTACCCATCTACCAATAGGTGCCCTACTTTGAGGCACTGTAGGTTGAACCATAGACCCAAAGCTAGGTTGAACCATAGACCCAAAGCTAGGTTGAACCATAGACCCAAAGCTAGGTTGAACCGGACATCTAATCAACAACTTTATTTGAAAATCTAAATAGTAATACAATAAATAAAAGGTACTTCTTTCTACAAGCCTATTTCACACCATTGCCTGCTCAGCAGAGATAATTAAATAAGTTCATTTGTGCACAACTTAAAATGTGTCACTGACTCGCCTCTGGATTGATGTTTCAGATGTTTCAGCTCAATGAAGAGTTCGGCGTTCGATTAGCCATGTACAACATGCCCCCGCAGTTACAAGCCTGCTAGAGTTAGCGGCAAGCGGACAAGCAATGTCTACTGTCGTAGTAAGGATGAAGCCTGAGCTGGAATGTGACGCTAACTGAAGCTGGCGAGCTTTAGAAAACCCTGAGTAGGCCTAGCTTCCTTCGTAGTATACCCCTCCGGTCTTGGCTGATGTGTGTACCTGGCATGTCACAATAACAGAACAGAGAGTCTTTTGTAGACAGGCAGCGGGTCCATTATGCAGCCACCATCCCCTAGCTGTAAGTAAGCCTCCCTGCCCCTATGAGCGCTGCTACGTGTCCTCCCTCGTCTCGACCATAGAAATATAATCCTTAGAACCGGTATCCCTATTGAAGTCAATTGGTGGGTGGAAGGTAGACGGGCAGCCATATTGAATTAATCTATAAACATAATTATATTTCTATGGTCCTCCTGGCCCCAGTGTCTCAGTTGCCCAGGCCAAACCCAGCCCAGGCTGCCTGCCTGGCTGTCATCACTGCCACAGAGGCCTCTATTCATTCTATTCATCCCGGAAAAGACAAAGCCCAAAGTGTACAGCAGCCATCCCAGGCATCCCAAGCATCCTGATATCCACCAGCGATATCATTTTAGGCTTTTGTGTTCCCCGTGATTTGGTACGTTGCCTCCCTTCGTCCCTCCCTTCTTTGTGTTCCACCATCACTCGTTCTCTCTCTCTCGCGTTCTCTCTCTGGCATAATCCAAGGTGTTGGTGCAATACCATTCTGCCACTATGTTGTTTGTTATTGTCTCGTATCGATACACACATTATAAGCATCATAACACAGCAACACAGATCAGGAACCGAGAATGTGTCTGTGGAGGACAAATGAGAAAGACCCTCTGGTGACCTCGTCTTAAATACAACATCCTTCCTGTGCACCTCGTTTTACCTTACCCCCACCACCACATTCTGGCCCCATGCAGGCCCCTCTGGTTAGCCCTCCCCTGGCCATGTCAGTCCCCATTGGATCCTGGAGCCCAGTGGTGGACTTAATTCTCCAGCTGCAGATAGCATTATCCCCCCCCCCCCCCCCCCCCACCACTACCAACCTTCCCCCCCTTTCTCCGCTATGGTGGGCATGTGTGCCGGCCACTGATAAAGGAAGTGGAGATGAGAGGAAACACAAGCTGTGTTGAGGAACACATTGCTGACAGAACAGAACAGAATTGCAGGTGTGGGGAGGGAAGAGAATGAGAGAGAGAACATTAAGGGTGGGAGAATGAGAGAGAGAGAAAACAAGCATATGAGAGAAAACAAGCATATGAGAGAGGGAGAGTGCATCGCAGCAATAATACATGTAAAGGGCTGAGAGTGACAGAATATTTCTGGAGGGCCATGCCTCTAAACTCCACGCTGAAACCATATTTTTGTATCTAGACCAGTTTGCGCATGAGATGTAGGGACTCATGTGTGAATAAAAAGTCTGTATATATCTGAATGATGCCTAAGTGAATGCCGATGACATAGAAATGTGAATAAGTAAACGTAGCTATATTGTATATATGCTGCACCACACATAAACCACAAAGCATTTTTCTCTGAGATTTACACTATTCATTCATTTAACTCATTGTTAAAATTCCAAATTCCAAAATGCGAGAGGTGATTATGATTCTACTGAACTTCCCTAGTTTCCCAAGAGGACAGAATGTAAATACATCTGTGCCAGCGTTGGGACTGAGTGGAAGGGACAGGTGCCACCCTGACAGTTGTGACCTCCACCCTCCTGGGGACATACAGTATGTATATATGCTTCCCATAAAGCATCCAATAGTGCTGTGGTGTCCCCTTTCAAGATGGATGCCACGCTAGGGGACAAACCAGGCCAGGCCTGCTGCCATGTCGTGGTCAATGAACGTATGGTAGAGTCGCCCTTTCAAAACACTACAGGCTTAGGCTACTTAGAGATGAATGAATGTAGACTACAGCAGATATAGTATTGTCATACAGAATACACTAGGCGAAAAGGGTCCATATCAGGGGATATCTTTACATGACAAGTTTTTTGATATTCTAGAGAATACAGACCATTTCCCATGCATATTTTGAGAAGATATGCACCATAACCTGACAAATTCTGAATCCAGGTGTGTCTTTTAGACATATATGATATTGGGATTACTCCGAATATTGCATTTCCTATGGCCGGTTATGGACTCATTCAATATCCTGAGATATGTGAGATCCTATTTTCTCTCTCAATGCTGACAAATACGGACTATATGCATCGCATATATTTGTTTCAAGATATGAAGCTACTATGTTGATTCCAAATATGCTTCTCTTGGCTGAGGTTCATATCCGGATCTAATATGCTTTTTTTCAGCTGATAATGACGGCGATTTCTGTGTTTTCAGCACATGCTCAGTAATTTGACCAATATGAAATCCATATTTGTCTTTCATGCACAAATCATTTTTGGATTTCATCAAGATATCAGACATTGTATGGCCAGATATTGACTCATTAGATGTCCTGAGATAGGCTTATGTGGACATCTTGCTCAATAATTTGGCAAAAATAAAATCCATATCTATAATTTTTGTATTCCCTCTGGATAAAGGCACGTGCAAACCGGAAGCTAAAAGCACTGAAACTGGTAGCTTAGCAACAACAATCATGTATTTTCTGCTGTAAATGTCCATCTTTGGGCACCACAAATGAGTGTGTAAACAGTATGTGGAGAAACAAAGAAGTAAGAAGCTGTTCAGAAAATACCTCAAAAGACATAAAGTAAGTAGCTAATTTGAGATGTTTTATTCATCTTAGTAACTAGAATCAAGAACGTTAGCTAATTTGGCCAGCCACAAGTAAAGCAGCGGTCACCAACCTTTTCTGAGTCAAGATCACTTTCGCAGTCAAAAGCAAGCTGAGATTGACTGCTCAGAATCTTTTTATTTTTTTACATTAACTTCACACCAAATTTTGTAGGGTTGAGGTTTGGGCAGTAGGCCTAATACATTATCACATCAAATTGGCTATATCATTGGCGTGCCAATATTGTTAATCAGACCATATTATATTTCAAAACTCAAGCTTTGATAACAAAATAGATCAGTTGTGCATGAGGCAGATGCGATGCAACTTGCGAGGCACTGTGGAGCATGAATTGAAATGATTTGCTTTTTTATTTTACTGGACTGATGGTACCTGCATCTGATGGTCAACGAGGTCAAATCACGACATCGGTGATCTTCAGGTCGAAAAGTCAAAGCTCTAGAAAGATGCCCAGGTTTCTGACTTGGAATTCCGAGTTGGATGACCGTTCAAAATGATTTTTCCCAACCGCCTCTCACGGTCCCTGCTCTCTCCTTCCTTTCCTCTGGTGAGACACACCAGAGAGATGGGACACCGTCTTCCACCTGATGGCGAAACTCAAGTTGCATCGTATCTGCCTCATGCACAAATTCATGTTGTTCCTCTGACCAGAGAAAGTTAAATATTCCTTAATATTAAAATCTACACGAGCTGATAATAATCATAAAACACAGGGCTATCAATACTTGGCTACTCATTCATTGCAGCTGCAGCCCGAGCGGAAGTACCGCGAAGCGCGTTTTGTAATAGAGTTGATGAAAAACAGTGACAGTGCTGAATATAAACTTAAACATGAACTCATTCATAAAAACAGCAGCTCTTTGCTGTATTAATTGACAGTCTCTCTGTGGTCATGGTTTTAAAAGTTATAAAATCTTAGGTAGTCTAGTAAACTTGGCTGTGGTCAGGGAAGCCACGGTGATTTTGAGCTATGCGTTCTGAAAGAACAGTAGATGCACTCGATTTAGTCACAGCTATGCCGGTCCGCCGGATAGGCGGAGTTTGTCTGATGGGAACACTTTGCTTACCCTGTGCGCAGGACTTTTGAATCAAGTGCAACAGCTCAACGCAAAAAATGTTTTTAAAGTTGCGCAAGCCTTTTAACGTTCGTTGGCATTTCTACAGAAATATTTGGTGATCGACGAGGAATGCCTTGAAGATAGACCAGTCGACCGCTTGGCGACCACTGCAGTAAGGCTAGCTACTTACCTAGTTAGGCTGGATGAGTGGGGGGTAACGTTAAAAGCTAACTGGTAACCTAGCTAGCTAACAAATAACAAAATGGCCCTTTTCACCCCCTATCAAGCCTCAATGTGACAGCTAACGCTTTAAAATGTTACGTCGTATTTTGTATCATAACATAAGCTCGCTAACTGACTTAGCTAACTAGAAACTTGGCTAGCTAGCAAGCTTGTTCAAGTTTTCTTGTGATGAATGAAGGTAGAGTAGCTACCTTGTGGTATGTATGGTTATGTGAAATGACAATATTTTCTTGCAATATCAACAGTTTGGAGTGGATCACAGACCAACACTATCACCACATTGGGTCTGGATTGCGAGGGACCACTGTTGATGACCCAATCTGCATCCATCGTCCATAACAAACAGGGCAGGCAGGGGTATTATTAAGGGTGTACAAATGGTATTTTCTGTTAAATGAATTAAATAAAAATGTATACGAAAAGATTGGCCTACGTTTGCATCTTTACAGAAAACTTGTTGCGACTGGACCACTGGATTTGCTTTGGAAGTAGCAACTTGGTTTAAATATGATGACGTTTGCCTTTCTGTGCATTGCATAGCCTACTAATAAATGCTCAGATATGTCACCATGTGAAGAAGCACAGTGATATTCGGTGCTTGAACAGGTAAAATAATTTGGCCACTGGACATTTCATATGAGTATGATTAAGCCCATTATCAATCAGACACATGTGGATATTACATATCTATCTATGTAATATATCTATCATATCTATTAATATGATTTATTTTTTATAATGGTACATAAATTATCAGGTAATGACTACAGATATGATACATTTCCAAAATATGTGAATTCGTTCATGTCTAAGTATAAAGGCTTAGATACGTCAGCATGTTGACACATACCTTTTCAGGAGAATATTCTACAAATATGTACAGTGCCTTAGGAAAGTATTCAGACCCTTTGACATTTTCCACATTTTGTTATGTTACAGCCTTATTCTAAAATGTATTTAAAAAAACAAAATCCTAAATCTGCACACAACACCCCATAATGACAAAGCGAAAACAGGTTTTTAGCAAATGCATTCAAATATAAAAACTGAAATATCGAATTTACATAAGTATTCAGACACTTTGCTATGAGACTCGAAATTGAGCTCAGGTGCATCTTGTTTCCATTGATCCTCATTGAGATGTTTCTACAACTTGGTTGGAGTCCACCTGTGGGAGACTGGACATTATTTGGAAAGGCATATAGTTGACAGTGCATGTGCATGTCAGGGCAAAAACCAAGACATGAGGTCAAAGAAATTGTCAGTAGACCTCCTAGACAGGATTGTGTCGAGACACACATCTGGAGAAGGGTACAAAAAATTCTGCAGCATTAAAGATCCAAGAACACAGTGGCCTCAATCATTCTTAAATGGAATAAGTTTGGAACCACCAACACTCTTCCTAGAGCTAGCTGTCCGGCCAAACTGAGCAATCAGAGGAGAAGGGCCTTGGTCAGGGAGGTGACAAAGAACCCAATGGTCACTCTGACAGTGCTCTAGAATTTATCTGTGGAGATGGGAGAAGCTTCCAGAAGCCAATCAAATTTTATTTGTCACATGCTTACTAACAAGCCCCAAGCCCTTAAACAATGCTTTACATTTTTTTAAGAATAAACAAAATTGTAAAAAATAGATAAGGAGGACAACCATCTCTGCCGCACTTCACCAATCAGGCCTTTATGGTCAGACGGAAGCCACTCCTCAGTAAAAGGCACACGACAGACCGCTTGGAGCTTGCCAAAAGGCACCGAAATACTCTCAGACCATGAGAAACAAGATTCTCTGTTCTGATGAAAGCAATATTCAACTCTTTGGCCTGAATGCCAAGCGTCACACCTGGAGGAAACCTGGCACCATCCCTACGGGGAAGCATGGTGGTGGCAGCATCATGATGTGGGGAAGTTTTTCAGTGGCAGAGCTGGGAGACTAGTCAGGATTGAGGCAAAGATGAACGGAGCAAAGAAAACCTGCTCCAGAGCGCTCAGGACCTCAGACTGCGGCGAAGGTTCACCATCCAACAGGACAACAACCCTAAGCACACAGCCAAGACAAAGCAGGAGTGGCTTCAGGGACAGGTCTCTGAATGTCCTTGAGTGGCCCAGCCAGAGCCCGGACTTGAACCTGATCAAACATCTCTGGAGAGACCTAAAAATAGCTGCGCAGAAAGAAAAGCTCCCCATCCAACCTGACAGAGCTCAAGAGGATCTGCAGAGAAGAATGGGAGGAACTCCCCAAATACAAGTATGCTAAGCTTGTAGCGTCATACCCAAGAAGACTCAAGGCTGTAATTGCTGCCAAAGGTGCTTCAACAAAGTACTGAGTAAAGGATCTGAATACTTACGTAAATGTGATAGTTCAGTTAATTATTTTTTAATACATTAGCGAAAATGTAATTATGGGGTGCTGTGTGTAGATTGATGAGGATTTTTTTTTTGATTTTTTTTATCAATTTGTTTTTTATAAATCCAATTTAGAATAAGGCTGTAACCTAACAAAATGTGGAAAAAGTCAAGGAGTCTGTATACTTTCCAAAGGCACTGTAAAGCGGGTGCACGCGCATCAGTGGTTAGAGGGTGGGCCAGTAACCGAAAAGGTTGCTGGATAGACAAGGTAAAATTGACAAGGTAAAATAATCTGTCATTCTGCCCCTGAGCAAGGCAGTTAACCCACTATTTTTTTTTTTTTTTTTTTTATTTCACCTTTATTTAACCAGGTAGGCTAGTTGAGAACAAGTTCTCATTTGCAACTGCGACCTGGCCAAGATAAAGCATAGCAGTGTGAGCATACAACAAAGAGTTACACATGGAGTAAACAATTAACAAGTCAATAACACAGTAGAAAACAAAGGGGGGGTCTATATACAATGTGTGCAAAAGGCATGAGGAGGTAGGCAAATAATTACAATTTTGCAGATTAACACTGGAGTGATAAAAGATCAGATGGTCATGTACAGGTAGAGATATTGGTGTGCAGAAGAGCAGAAAAGTAAATAAATAAAAACAGTATGGGGATGAGGTAGGTGAAAAGGGTGGGCTATTTACCAATAGACTATGTACAGCTGCAGCGATCGGTTAGCTGCTCAGATAGCTGATGTTTGAAGTTGGTGAGGGAGATAAAAGTCTCCAACTTCAGCGATTTTTGCAATTCGTTCCAGTCACAGGCAGCAGAGTACTGGAACGAAAGGCGGCCAAATTAGGTGTTGGCTTTAGGGATGATCAGTGAGATACACCTGCTGGAGCGCGTGCTACGGATGGGTGTTGCCATCGTGACCAGTGAGCTGAGATAAGGCGGAGCTTTACCTAGCATAGACTTGTAGATGACCTGGAGCCAGTGGGTCTGGCGACGAATATGTAGCGAGGGCCAGCCGACTAGAGCATACAAGTCGCAGTGGTGGGTGGTATAAGGTGCTTTAGTGACAAAACGGATGGCACTGTGATAGACTGCATCCAGTTTGCTGAGTAGAGTGTTGGAAGCCATTTTGTAGATGACATCGCCGAAGTCGAGGATCGACTATTCCCTGGGCGCTGAAGACAAGTTTTATTTATTTTATTTTACCGTTATTTTACCAGGTAAGTTGACTGAGAACACGTTCTCATTTACAGCAACGACCTGGGGAATAGTTACAGGGGAGAGGAGGGGGGATGAATGAGCCAATTGTAAACTGGGGATTGTTAGGTGACCATGATGGTTTGAGGGACAGATTGGGAATTTAGTATTTGTATTTGATTAAGGCAGCCCCCCGCACCTCTCTGATTCAGAGAGATTGGGTTAAATTCAGAAGGCACATTTCAGTTGAAGGCATTCAGTTGTATAACTGACTAGGTATACCCCTTTCCCCCTTGAACGTATCTCACCCCAGATAGCTCCCTGGACTCGTTCGGTAGCTGGGAGATTTCTCAGGTCCGGATTGGATGCATGTAGAAACTTTCCCATTATGGGGAATATACTAGGTCTGTATATGACATTAAGGACATTAATATCTGAATCATGTCTACGCCTTATATCGAATAAATAGTTAGATATCCAGAAATACATAGATAAAGATATCCCCTGATATTGACCCTTTTCGCCCAGTGATAGAAATAACATATAGATCTGACACCCATCCCTATCTAACTGGCCTACTCAACGCACCACAGGGTTTGGCTACTCAGGACAGTGCAGCATTGCAGAATTTGAAACTTCAGATAGAAAATGTATTTTATAGAGCTAGAAAAGCTTCTACCCCCAAGCCATAAGACTCCTGAACAGCTAATCAAATGGCAACCGGGCAATGTTACAGCAGAAACTGACTCAACCACACAAATGCCCGGCCATCCCATCTTCAGTCAGCTGTTTTTTTTTGTTGCAATTTTCTTTTTTTACAGTTATTTGAAAGGAAAACAACAATGAAGGCAATGCGAGCTCAGGGATCTTGGGATCTCCTCGAAGAGAGAAGTTTGTCCAGCTCAGTAAAGCCTCAAACATAAATGGTTTGAAATGGGCTACTTCTATGTGAATTCATGAGGAGGCGGAACACACCTCGATTCAAACTGTTTGAAATTGTCAAGTTGAAACATAGCCTATAGATAATAAGCAGGAAGCGCATGTTAACTGTCCTGTTGCGTAACAATCACATTTTGGAACAGTGAAGTCCATTTTGACATCACGTGCATAAAACAACTCACGCTGGGTTGACCGTTAGAGATATTTGGAACTGACGTGTGAAAAGATGAATATGGATATAAATAACAATGGAATTGGGGTAGTGGAGAGAGAAAAAAAACATGGAATGTAACAAATAATCATCTTCAAACTGTAGGCTAGAACCAATCATTGACAATACACTACTGCAAGGTTGAACGTTTCCAGTTCATTCCTTCCTGTAGGTTTGCATTTAGCATTTCCAAGATCAAGGTTATTTTAAAAATCGAAATATTTAAAAAAATACAATTATTTCTGATTTCTTCAATCCTGGTACTAGCCAGCCAAAACACCTGCCACCCCAGCAGCCCACTATAACCACACAATGGAGAACGAAGTGTTGGAGAGGTGGAGAAACGAGTTCTTTGAAGCGGCGGATCTGGTGCAATCAGAAGTGGAAAGAAGATTCTACCAGAAGGGGTAGGGATATCAGCAAGACAAGAGAAAACCACACTTTACGCAGCAAAATAAAGCATAACTCAACTGGATGTACAGTCCCTTGGACTCCCTCCACCTTCCCATGCAGCGTCGCCTGCTGCTTCAACACCACATTATGGAGACATCACAAAAAACACCCCATGCAGCTCTCTCTCAGAGGTGGCTTAAACTCTGGCCCAATTTCACCCACAAACAAGGTCTCTTCAGAGAAGTAGAACCCCTAATCCAACTGTGCCTTTGTCTTCCGATCTCTGTCACGTCCTCGAGAGCACGTTCTCCACCCTTCGCCGCCTGAAGACTTGCCTGCGCAGCACAATGAGCCAGAAAGGGCTGACAAACCTTTCCCTTTATGCACATTCACTGTGAAACTTTTCATATGGTACCGTTTCGGTATCGTGATACTAAACCTGGTATCGAAGTCAAAAATCTGGAATCGTAACAACACTTGGCTGCAGTGATACGGTTACCGAATCTTGTCCTATTCGTAGGCTACTCACCACTTTAGGAATTGTATTTAATTGTTAGTCTGCATAGATGGATGTAATGCTTTACTATAAAACTGATTTTCCTCCTCAATTTTCTCTTTCTTTTCAGTCAGCACCCCCTACTCAAAACTTCATCCCGCGGCTATGCATAGACCCCCACTGAGTGGCCAGGTTGGCCATGCCTCTTATCTCTTCAAACAGCTTCCCATTGGATCACAGTCAAAGACAATGCCCTGTTAATCCAATCCAACAGTTGTCTGGTCTGGTCCCTCTGAAAGTGACCTCTGACTGAACAAAAAGGCTGCCACCCAAATGGCACCCTATTCCCTAGTGCACTCCTTTTGACCAGGGCCCAGGGAATAGGGTCCTTTTTGGTACATACCCACTAAGTGGCTGAGCACTAGGCTAGCCTAGTGGCTGAGGAATCTCCAGGCTCAACATACCGGCTCCCGGATATCCTTTAGTTAAGGAGGCCCCTAAGCTAGCACCATGCATTCGCTTAGCTAGGGCAAGGGCCAGAGTGAAGTATCCTAGACACCGGTGATGCTTAAAAGGCTTTCGAGGTGACATCAGTGTCCCTGTGAGTCATGTAAGTCGCCACTAGCATGACAGACGAGGCTATTGAAGCAAGACTATAGAAACCAATCCATTTAACTGCTCCTAGATCTTTGAAGCACCGTGTGTATGTGTGTGTGTGTGTGTGTGTGTGTGTGTGTGTGTGTGTGTGTGTGTGTGTGCGTGCGTGCGTGCGTTCCCCTGGGCTAAGTGTGCAGTTGCTCCTGCTGTAAGCCCCTGGATCTCTCAGTCGACTCTGTGAATGGCTTTTGTTGTGCACGCACGCACACACACACGCACGCACACACACACACACACACAGAGAGGATGAGGGAGCTCAGGTTGCTCGAGCTCTCCTCTCCTCTCCTTCTGTTATTGGCCTCGCCATTGTGTCTAATTATTCCAGTAAACATTGACACAGCATGTGTGGTCTCCCATCTCTCTGAATCCACCCGCTCCAGCCCAGAGACAACAGACAATGTGTGTGTGTTCTGACATCATCTTCATCTTGTTGTTTCAATCAACAAGAGAGAGAGAAAAAACAAGAAAATGTCTTTACCAATGTAAGCCGTTAAATACATACACAGTCAGAGAAAAAAGCGTTAAAAGAAAAAAAAAGGGATTTTTTTCGAGCTGTTGCCATGGGCAATTATCATAACTCCACACATAACTCCAGAAAATAGTCATTATGACCAACATATGTTCGCACCAGTCCAGTAACTCACCACTCACTAAACCCTCTGGAGTCTGACCTAAATACGCTACATGTGGTTTAATACCCTGACTATAGGGGCCAGACAGAGGTAGAATTATGCAGACTTTAGCCTGCTTCAAGCCCCTGAAATTATTTTAAACGTAACTGACGTAACTGTGGAATTCATTCAAAAACCAATCAAACACTACCGTAAAACATACTCTCACTGACCCCACTGTTAAAAACCCTCATTGACCCCATTGTTTTATCACACCTGGACTACTGCAACGCCATTTCCTTCGACCTCCCCGCCAAAATACTTGACGGACTTCAACACATTCAAAATTCAGCTGCACGTGACCTCACACACACACACGACTTTGGGAGCACATCACCTCCACGCCCACCCTCATCAAACTCCACTGGCTCCCAGTTCAATACAGGTTCATCTTCAAACTGCTCTTGCTCACCTACAACGCACTCGATGGATTGGCCTCCGCATACGTTACTGACCTCCTGCACCCCAAACTCTGACCTGTTCACTGCACTCCTCTGACACTGTGCTCCTCACCTTCCCTCACACCAGCCCCACTCCATGGGAGACCGTGCTTTTTAACAGTGCAGCCCCCGAACTCTGAAACTCCCTCCCTCTCCGTGTCAGAACCTCAAAGTCCACATTAGACACACCTCTTCACACAAGTGTACCCGGTCTCTCTGTTGTCTTCGCTTCTATCCCGTGTAGTTCACTTCCCTGGTTAGTCTGTCCTAATGTTTAGTGTGCTTTTATAAACTTACTTGTTTTTAAATGTATGATTTTCTAGCTTTTTATACTGCTGTTTATCTTGTGTATGCAAAGCGACTTTGGATGTCTTGAATAGTGCTTAAAATTTATATTATATTATTATTATTATTATTATACATGAACACAGCTACATTGTTAGGCATGACCATGCAGATTGAGGACAAATCACTAAAAGGTATTGATGCAGAATCTGTTGGTATGGTGTTTGGCCGTCACCTACCTACCCATGGGCCTTACGCTAGACATCAACGCTGCCCTGAGGTTACCCTACCCAGCGCCTAGCCTCAGACCCCACCTAGCAACCGGCTTCAGGTGGTAACAAGAAGGGAAGGAGGGGGTCTGACTTGCATTGTTGCATTGATGTTACTCACTGTCAATGTCGCTGTGTAGCGCTGCATTGGTGTCACTGTGGATGTTGCTGTGTAGTGCTGTATTACATTTCACTGTGGATGCTGCTGTGTAGTTTCGTCCTGTCAATTTGTTTATCTAACCACAGCATGCCGTGCACTGAGCCATTTAGGGTGGATGTGATGTGACAGAACTTGGGTTGACAAGGCCAGCGTTAGAGAGCCGTCTGTCACATCGATGGTTGACTGTTCCAGGTATAAGACCTGATGTTGACGACGTCTCTGACTGAACAATCTCCAGTTGAGTCCAAAATGGCACCCTATTCCCAATGGGCCCTGGTAAGAAGTAGGGCACAATATAGGGAATAGTGTGATATTTTGAACGTAGCCATAGCCTCTCTCCGGCTGTCGAAATTATGAAAACCGTCTGTCTCTCAGTCAAGACAACAACATCCGGTTCATGGACTCTGTATTAGGTGCATCTGGGGTTGAAAAAGACAGGCGTGCAGCACAAGCCATCTTTAGGACCTCTTCACGTAAAGATCCTTTCAATAAAAAGCCAAATCAGAACATGACACATCATTGGAGAAAGACCGAAATGGCAGAGAGAGAGAGAGAGAGAGAGAGGTCAATAAAAGTGAGGCCAGTGTCCAAATCTCAGGACCACTTTCTGGCAACGTTTATTCAGGAATGCTCTGTTGCAGAATGTGTGTTGCCTCAGGACCAACTATTTGACTTGTGTCACATGCCTGTGGGACGGGTATGACGGATGTGTTCTCTCTCCTCTCTTTGTCCTCCCTTTCCTTTGTCATCGCTCTCCCTCTCTCTGTCTCTGTCTCCCTCTGTCTATCTGTCTCTGTCTCTCTCTCTCTTCCTCTGAAAAATTACACTGGTCACAAGGATTCCGGACGTGGACTTCTCTGATAGAAACAAAAACTAGTGATGCGATTATAGAGAGAGGGATTGATGGATGGCATGGAGGTAGACAGAGACACGATTGAACTGCTGTAATTGCCATGACCTTTCCTTCCGTCCGTACGCTGTGCTCCAGGCGTGGACGTAGAGACCGACAGGGGTGAGTGGACACAACAAACCTTACCAATTTACCGGGGTATGTAACATAGATTGACGTTGTTTTGCTGTCCCAGTCTTCTTCTGTCTCTTGGTCTTCCACTTATCGCTCTCTCACTCACTCGCTCGCTCAATCCCCCTGTCTGATCTGAAACAACCGCTTCACATGACAAATCCAACCTCCAACAGTGAACCATATCCAAATAAAAAAAGAAGATTAAATGTTCTTACGCAGGTCAAAGTCATACTCAGTTATTTGGAGATTCAAGAACTAGATGGTCATTTTATAACCAAGTGCCACGCTCTACAAACTGTGACAAAGGCAGAAGGCATATTCTTCACTAGCTACAACCTGTATTGGCCCGTATTGAGAAAACCTCTCAATCGGAGTAGGAGTGCTGATCTAGGATCAGTTTAGACTTGTACTTCATAATGAATAGGCTATATGGCTATATAGAAAGTGAGGATCTGATCCTAGATCAGCTCTCCTCCTGAGACGCTATGTGAATACAGGCCCGGGACACACAGGTTAAAAAGAAATCATGAACTCTGTGAACTCTAAATAAATACAAGCAGATAAACGTCACTGCTCATTAACAACAAAGGGACAGAGAGACACTATCTGGAAACCAAAACAAAAGCTTTCATACTTCAATCAGAAGCATGCAAATAACCCTAGTGAACCACATCAACAACACACACACACACACACACACACACACACACACACACACACACACACACACACACACACACACGAGGGTGTTATTCCAGTGCATTAATTAATTGAAGCCACCTGGTGTCCCAAATCTAAATCAGTCTCTGATTAGAGGGGAACAATGAAAAAAGCAGTGGAACTGGCTTCAAGGCCCAGAGTTGAGTTTGAGGGCTACAAAGTGACTATGGGGTCAAAAGCAGTGCACTATATAGGGAATAGGGTGCCATTTGGGAGGCATTCTTTCCTTCAGTGTGAGCTTCCAGCTGTCATGGGAGCTGTCAATGAGTTATCTGTCTGATGATCTTGGCGGCATTTTGAAAGCGTCTGCAGTCACACATGCGCATGCCTGTTCTGTCACACACACACGCACACACGCACGCACGCACACACTAGGGCTGCAGACTGCGACCATTTAGTTGCATTTTGTGACCATTTGACTTGGCTGTGCAAGTTTTAAAAAGTATATTGGTCACTTCGGTGCGAGCTGCACATTCTACATGGTCACCTAAAAGGCTAAAACCCTTATGATTTGGTCAAACCGTAAACTACAATTTTGGAATGAAAGTGTCTGCCTGCCAGTGTACATGTTTGGCTGGGGCCTGCTGCTGTTAGAGATTGCCAATCTCTCCCTCCTTTCCTGGGGGGGAAAAAAATGCTTGAGGAGAAAAAAAACGGTTGTGATTGTATAACATTTTAAAGTCCAATTGCCGGGAGAACACAGCTATTCCTGTTGTCACAGTATCCTGTTGGGGAGAGGAGGTTATCAGCTTTCTGTAGGTATACTTTTTATTTCTCAACTCTACATTTTTAGCTAAATAGCAACTATTTTACAAACAAGATATTTGATATGGCTTTGAGATAAGGAGTGGGCGAAATGCGCATTGGCCATTGCGAGTGCATAGAACGTATTGGGCGGTAGGCTACAACTGCACAAAAAAATGGGACATTAAATTGACTGTTAAATGAATGTATGGCTCCTTCTCCGTGGCCGACGGAGCCGCGTCCTCAGGGCATGCGCAGACCAGCTGGCAGGTGTGTTTACGGACATATTCAATCGCTCCCTATCCCAGTCTGCTGTCCCCACATGCTTCAAGACGGCCACCATTATTCCTGTACCCAAGTATGCAAAGATAACTGAACTAAATGACTACCGCTCAATAGTACTCACTTCTGTCATTGTGAAGTGCTTTGAGAGACTAGTCAAGGATCATATCACCTCAACCTTACCTGTCACTCTAGACCCACTTCAATTTGCTACTGCCCCAATAGGTCCACAGACGATGCAATCGCCATAACACTGCATACTGCCCTATCCCATCTGAACAAGAGGAATACCTATGTAATAATGCTGTTCATTGACTACAGCTCAGCATTCAACACCATAGTATCCTCCAAGCTCATCATTAGGCTTGAGGCCCTGGGTCTCAATCCTGCCCTGTGCAATTGGGTCCTGGACTTTGACGGGCCGCCCCCAGGTGGTGAAGGTAGGAAACAACATCTCCACTTCACTGATCCTCAACACTGGGGCCCCACAAGGGTGCCTGCTCAGGCCCCTCCTGTACTCCCTGTTCACCCATGACTGCATGGCCATGCACGCCTCCAACTCAATCATCAAGTTTGCAGACGACACAACAGCAGTGTGCTTAATTACCAACAACGCAGAGGCAGCCTACAGGGAAGAGGTGAAGGCACTCGGAGTGTGGTGTCAGGAAAACAACTTCTCACTCAACGTCTCACTCAATGTCAAACAAAACAAAGGAGATGATCATGGACTTCAGGAAACAGCACCCCCCTATCCACATCGACTGGACACCAGTTAAGAAGTTTGAAAGTGTACATTTTCTCGGCAGCCTACACATCACAAACTGAAATGGTCCACCCACACAGACAGTGTGTGCCACAGCGCCTCTTCAACCTCAGCACGCTAAAGAAATTTGGCTTGTCACCTAAAACCCTCACAAACTTTTACAGATGTACAATTGAGAGCATCTTGTTGGCTGTATCACCGCCCTCAACCGCAAGGCTCTCCAGAGAGTGAGGGAAAACTACCTGCCCTCCAGGACACCTACAGCACCACAAGGCCAAAATTATCATCAAGGACAACAACCACCCGAGCCACTGCCTGTTCACCTCGCTACCATCCAGAAGGCGAGGTCAGTACAGGTGCATGAAAGCTGGGACCGAGAGACTGAAAAACAGCTTCTATCTCAAGGCCATCAGACTATTAAAACAGCCATCCCTAACACAGAGAGGCTGCTGCCTACATACAGACTCAAATCATTGGCCACTTTAATAAATGAATCACTAGTCACTTTAAATAATGCCACTTTAATAATGTTTACATATCTTACATTACTCATCTCATATGTATATACTGTATCTTATACCATCTATTGCATCTTGCCTATGCCGCTCTGTCATCGCTCATCCATATATTTATATGTACATATTCTTATTCCATCCCTTTAGATTTGTGTGTATTAGAGAGTTGTTGTGGAATTGTTAGATTACTTGTTAGATATTACTGCACTGTCACACCTAGAAGCACAAGCATTTCACTACACTCACATTAACATCTGCTAACCATGTGTATGTGACATAAAAGTTGATTTGATTTGATAGCAGCAGGTATTAGATTTAGATTTAGTGATCTAGATAATAATGTGTTTTGAGTTTCCACTTACTCAGGTGGTGCATTAGCCCCAAATAAATTAGCCTAGGATATTAGTTTACATGAAGATGCAGGAAAATTCATCTCTTTTCAACAAAAATATAAATATATTCTGGAGCCTTATTTTAACAGTAAAATATAACTGTATATAATATAATTGTCAACACAAAATGTAGCCCTTTACACGCGTACCCCTATACAGGTTGAAAATTGCAAATTTGGACACTGAAAAGTGCCTAAACTGAAACGCAGTGGCTGTAAGTAATATGCTATAAATGACATCAGAGCTCAGGGTCTCAGCTTCACAGCTCTGTATGAGTTTTGACTGACAGCCATTTTGAACTTGAGCACCGTGCGCGACAAGATGTTGCACCCCCATCCCTCCCACTATGTTTTGTTGTCTAAGTGAGGGAAATGTTGTAAATTAAGAGGACTCAATGGAAGTTGAAAGATGTGACGTTGAGGATTATAATAAATACCGCTTTGATGTCATACATGCAAGACAAACACCCGTGAGTTCAAATGTGCACTTCACATTTCCATATCAAAAAACAGTGTCAACGTTTATGATCACTACGTCTGATGTACAGTTACAAGATGGCATGCTGTTATACCCTGGGTTGTCCTGAATTAGCCTGTTGTATTGAGAAGGACATCTGATGGGGACCATGCATCTGAATGCACTCACGACTCTGTTCTACGCGCACCAAAATTACGATCTGCTTCTCCGAATTACCTTGTGAAAACGCTAAGGTCGCATTATCTAATTTAGCTAGTCACGTTGGCAATAGCACAGCTTTCAAATGACGCCCACCTGAACCAGATTGCGATTTATAATGGACTCTTTTTTGGATCGTGTAAACAACAACATTAATTGTGTGTGATGGCGAGGATGAGGAGCTGAGTTGTTTTAAGTCATAAAAGTGCATTGAAATTACTTAGGAACTGTGCACACTTTGGAGAAGTGCGTGGCCACTAGGAGACACCGGTTCGTCCTCTCACTCAAACCCCCTTGTCATGTTGCACCTACCCCAAATTTTACAAGAATATTCTAATCATGTTACTGAATGTATCCAGAGTATTTTCAGATTGTTATCAACAAATTCGGCGAAAAGTACAGTAAATGTAAAATGCACATAAAATGCACATAAAATAAACATATTTGGATTCAGTCTTGTGTCAGGTGAACTGTTGTGTCCTCACCTTTAGTCTAATAATTTTCCCATAATCTCCAAACCGTTCCCTTTTAACTGCTACCATGGGTATGCATTTCATATTTCTTCTGTAAGAAACCTTTCAATATAGCCCTATCCATATATGGGCTCCCGAGTTGGGCAGCGGTCTAAGGCACTGCATCTCAGTCACTAAGATATCATAACCGCCATCGATAAAAGACAGTACTGTGCAGGTGTCTTCATCGACCTGGCCAAGGCTTTCGACTCTGTCAATCACCGTATTCTTATCGGCAGACTCAATAGCCTTTGTTTCTCAAATGACTGCCTCGCCTGGTTCACCAGCTACTTCTCAGATAGAGTTCAGTGTGTCAAATCAGAGGGCCTGTTGTTCAGACCTTTGGCAGTCTCTATTGGGGTGCCACAGGGTTCAATTCTCGGGCCGACTCTGATCCACCTCTACGCAGACAACACCATTCTGTATACATCTGGCCCTTCTTTGGACACTGTGTTAACTTCTTTGGGACTGGGGGCAGTATTGAGTAGCTTGGATAAAAAGGTGCCCAGAGTAAACTGCCTGCTACTCAGTCCTAAAAGCTAGAATGTGCATATAATTAGTAGATTTGGATAGGAAACACTCTGAAGTTTCTAATACTGTTTGAATGTTGTCTGTGAGTATAACAGAACTCAGATGGCAGGCAAAAACCTGAGAAATAATCCAACCAGGAAGTGGGAAATCTGAGGTTTGTAGTTTTTCAAGTCATTGCCTATCGAATATACAGTGTCGATGGGGTCATATTGCACTTCCTAAGGCTTCCACTAGATGTCAACAGTCTTTAGAACCTTGATGCTTCTACTGTGAAGGATGAGGGAATAAGAGCTGATTGAGTCAGGGGTCTGGCATGAGCTGATCACGCACGCTCACGTGAGAGTTAGCTGCGTTCCATCGCATTTCTACAGACGAAGGAATTCTCTGGTTCAAACATTATTGAAGATTTATGTTAAAAACATTCTAAAAATGGATTCTATACTTTGTTTGACATGTTTCTACGAACTGTAATATGACTTTTTGTCTGAACTTTCACCTGGACCTGGCCGCGCCTCGTGAGTTTGGATTGTGTACTAAACACGCAAACAAAAAGGAGGTATCTGGACATAAATGATGGACTTTATCGAACAAATCAAACATTTATTGTGGAACTGGGATTCCTGGGAGTGCATTCTGATGAAGATCAAAGGCAAGTGAATATTTATAATGCTATTTCTGACTTCTGTTGACTCCACAACATGGCGGATATCTGTATGGCTTGTTTTGTTGTCTGAGTGCTGTACTTAGATTATTGCATGGTGTGCTTTTTCAGTAAAGCTTTTTTGAAATATGACACAACGGTTGCATTAAGAGAAGTGGATCTAAAATTCCATGCATAACACTTGTATCTTTTAACAATGTTTATTATGAGTATTTCTGTAAATTGACGTGGCTCTCTGCAAAATGTTTTAGAACTACTGAACATAACGCGCCAATGTAAAACAGATTTTTGGATATAAATATGAACTTTATCGAACAAAACATACATGTATTGTGTAACATGAAGTCCTATGAGTGTCATCTGATGAAGATCATCAAAGGTTAGTGATTCATTTTATCTCTATTTCTGCTTTTTGTGACTCCTCTCTTTGGCTGGAAAAATGGCTGTGTTTTTCTGTGACTAGGTACTGACCTAACATAATCGTTTGGTGTGCTTTCGACGTAAAGATTTTTTGAAATCAGACACTGTGGCTGGATTTACAACAAGTTTATCTTTAAAATGGTGTAAAATACTTTTATGTTTGAGGAATTTTAATTATGGGATTTCAGTTGTTTTGAATTTGGCACCCTGCAATTTCACTGGCTGTTGTTGAGATACAAACCTCCAGACGAGCTTTAACGCCATACAACACTCCTTGTGTGGCCTCCAACGGCTTTTAAATGCCAGTAAAACTAAATGCATGCTCTTCAACCAATTGCTGCCCACACCCGCCCGCCCGACTAGCATCACTACTCTGGACGGTTTTGACAACTGCAAATACCTAGGTGTCTGGTTAGACTGTAAACTCTCCTTCCAGACTCACATTAACCTTTTGTGACTAGGGGGCAGTATTGTCGTTTTTGGATTTAAAAAAAACTCCCGTAGTAAAAGGGATATTTTGTCAGGACAAGATGCTAGAATATGCATATAATTGACAGCTTAGGATAGATAACACTAAAGTTTCCAAAACTGTAAAAAATATTGTCTGTGAGTATAACAGAACTGATGTTGCAGGCGAAAGCCTGAGAAAAATCCAATCCGGAAGTGCCTCATGTTTTGAAAGCGCTGCGTCCCAATGTGTCCCTATTGAGCAGTGAATGGGCTATCAACGAGATGACTCTTTCTTGTGACGTAGTTTTACGCATTTATGTTGAAGAATACCCATAGGCGGCTACATTGTGCAAGTGGTCATCTGATGCTCCCAGAGAGATTCTCGCGTAAAATACAGAGGTTGCCATTACTCCAATCGGTCCTACTGAAAAACTAATTGTCCCGATAGATATATTATTGAATAGATATTTGAAAAACACCTTGAGGATTGATTATAAACAACGTTTGCCACGTTTCTGTCGATATTATGGAGCTAATTTGGAATATTTTTCACCGTTTTCGTGACTGCAATTTCCAGGCGATTTCTCAGCCAAACGTGAAGAACAAACGGAGCTATTTCGCCTACAAAAATAATATTTTGGGAAAAAAGGAACATTTGCTATCTAACTGGGAGTCTCGTGAGTGAAAACATCCGAAGCTCATCAAAGGTAAACGATTTAATTTGATTGCTTTTCTGATTTTTCCGTGACCAAGTTACCTGCTGCTAGCTGGACAAAATGCTATGCTAGGCTATCGATAAACTTACACAAATGCTTGTCTAGCTTTGGCTGTAAAGCATATTTTGAAAATCTGAGATGACAGAGTGATTAACAAAAGGCTAAGCTGTGTCTCAATATGTTTCACTTGTGATTTTCATGAATAGGAATTTTTTCTAGTAATATTCATGTCTGTTGCGTTATGCTAATTAGTGCCAGATGATGACAACGGTCCCGTTCACGGGATGGGGTGTCACTAGAGGTTAAGCATCTCCAATCCAAAATTAAAACTAGAATTGGCTTCCTATTTCACAACAAAGCTTCCTTCACTCATGCTGCCAAACATACACTCGTAAACATCCCCATATTGTTATTTACTTTTTGTTCTTTTGCACCCCAGTATCTCTACTTGCACATCATCATCTGCACATATATCACTCCAGTGTTAATGCTAAATTGTAATCATTTCACCTCTATGGCCTATTTATTGTCTTACCTCCCTAATCTTACTACATTTGCACACACTGTACATGGATTTTTATATTGTGTTATTGACTGTACGTTTGTTTATCCCTTGTGACACTCTGTGTTGTTGTTTTTTAAATCACACTGCTTTGCTTTATCTTGGCCAGGTCGCAGTTGTAAATGAGAACTTTTTTCTCAACTGGCCTACTTTGTTAAATTAAGGTGAAATATATAAATATATATTTTTTTTAAATTAACTACAGTTCCTGGTTTGAATTCAGGCTGTATGACATCCGGCCGTAATAATTTGTTCTTAACTGACTTGCCTAATTAAATAAAAGTTCAATAAAAATACAATAAAAACAATAGGCCAATTCCCACAAGTGTAAAGGGTTAATAAAGCACTGTGAACGACTTAATAAGATGACTCGTTCTTTCTATTGCTTGACACCACAGAAAAAAAAAATGGTGAGACCAAATCATGGGCTGGTGCCACCAACTCAAAAACAAAAATGTTCGTCTGGAGCCCTGCACATGCAAACACAAACACAGTCAGGCAAACACACACACCAGGCAGGCCCTGTATAAACTTTACAAAGAACAGAGTCAACTGTGTTCCACCTGTTGTGTACTTTAGGAACGCCCAGTGGATTAGCCTGTTGAATAAGATAAAAACTCCCATCCAAGATCATCAGTCCATCTCACCAGAGCTTCTCCGGTCCACAGCCCAGCGAGCCAATGTTCTAAAACACTAACTCCACTTTATTACACAGTTGAATCAAGTTCCTTACAGAGAACATCTAGGATTAAATCTACCCCTCCCTCCTCCACCTACAAGGTGTCTGTAACTATGTTGGGCCTCAAACGAAATCTCACTCCTCACCAAAAGTATTTTTCCTTCCACTCGAGCAGGCAGCAGGCAGAGAGGGAACACCTCCACCTTTATTTGAAAGGGGAGTGGAACAGAGCAAAGCGTAAGGATTTAGCCCCAGAGCTGACATTACATCATCGTGGGGTTTCTCAGCAGAGCAGTGTATCAGGGACCGGAATTATTCACTGAACCCTTTGAAGAACTCAGCCTGGCCCTGCCTCTCCCTCCCGCTCTCTTTCTTCTTCCTCTCTCGCTCTCACCTTGTGTCTCTCTCTGCCTCTTTTTCTCTCTGTCGCTGTCCCTCTCTCTGCCTCTCTGTGTCGCTCTCTTTCTCTCTGCCTCTGCCTCAGAGCGGCAGGTCCTTTGATGCTAGTACTGTGAGCTGCGTTTGCGTGAGCACGTTGCGGCCTCCCAGCCCTCCCCTCCCCACCCGATACTATCTGCTCAGACGGCACATTCATGTGGTTTATCTATGCAGCACAGCCAGACTGCAGTAGCTTTTCACCCTCCCATCCTTCCCTGCCTACCACAGGCCCTTCCCTGTTCAGGGTCCAAAACTGGAAAGGTAGGTAGCCAGGCAGGGCAGGGCAGAAAAGCAGGCATGCAAGCAGGGCAGGGCAGGGCAAGGAGGTAGGTCAGGCAGCAGCTTGGCTTTGACATGGTGTAATGTAATCCTGTGTATTGGGGGTGGGTAGGAATCACACACAATCAAGGGAGCTATTTTTCCAGATGAGTAGACCCATTTCTCACTCCCAGGATCTGGGACACGTCGCTTACATGAGCTCTGGGAAGGGGAGGAAGGAGATGGGGGACCAGAGATGATACATCTTCCTCCTGTACTCAGGGGAGACGCCTGAATACGATGGCACTTCACCAGGAAAGTAAATGAAGCTCCCAGCCAACCCAGTCTGGTCCAATCAGCCAGCCCCAATTCATCATACCTCAGGCCCCATTGTCGAAGAGCCTCCTTGGTTGGCTGGGTCCTCCTCATTACTGGAACTGCCGCCACCACCGGGGGGGGGGCACCAAGAGGGGGATCGGGCTGAAGGGGGTAGCTGGTGGAGGCCGGGGCTTCCCCATATTTGTCCCCATAGGGCAGCCTTATAAATGACCCTTATACCACAGTTGTGTAAGAGTCCAAAAGAGGAAACAATGGAGGAGAGAGAGAGAGAAATGGCCAGGCTGTGACAGAGGATGTGTCAGCTTTATGGTTTGTGCAGACCCCTAATAACACTGATATGATACATTAGTCTTGGGACAGACGGAGGCACAAAACCAATAATGCCTTCCACTGAGTAATAACAATATAATGCTAATAAGCCTGGAACACAGAAATGGCATCAAGGGACTTCCATTAGCCAAACTGGCTTACTATAATAAACCGGTATGAAAGAGCAGGGAACAATAGATATGGGATTTGATGATTATGAAACTAATAATTAATTCTCCTTACAATGAAGCACAGTGAGTGGAGGTTTATATAGATCAAAGGAAAGCAGTGGTACAAAAACCTCTGAAAGACCTAAGAGGCTGATGTCATTTATGTCACGATGTACACAAAGAGAGACCTTTGAACACCGTGGGAGTGAGACAGATTTGTGATAAGGCTTCTCCTCTCATGACAGCGTGAGCAAACCAGGTTAACGGGCGCTAAGTGTGTGTGTGTGTGTGTGCGCACAAGCCGAGCCTGTACGTACGTGCTTGTGTGGAGCCAGCCAGACTCCAGGCCATGCAGCTAGCTAGCTACCCAACTACCTTCCCCAGTCAGTTCACAGTCCCCGAGTCTATCAGTCTATCTATCGGTGTATAGAAGCACAACAAAAGGGGGGCTGGACTGGTGTTATAGACCTCCCTCCAGTAGTCAGCACATTCCTGACCAACAACAAAGCCTACCTCTGCTCTGCCTGGACCCGCCATGGATAGAGAGCATTGTCATCTCCCTCCTAACCCAAACTCTAGCCCCCGTCGTAGCCCCACAGCCTTTGTTTTCTAGCTAGACCCTCTGTGTCAGGGGATAGAAATGTAGGCTCACTGAGGCCGGATGCAGCCAAGGGATGGACTGGCCCTTTCAGCACGACAGTCAACAAAGAGGGGAATGATGACCACGATGGGGCTTTTCAGAAGTTAATGCAACCCAGTCTCAGTCCCCTCACTGTGGTTCTGACTCAAAAGACAGACAGAGAGAGAAGCTTCCTGCTAATCTCTCAGAGAGGAGCATCAAAGCCTCTCTCCCGCTCTCCCATCTCTCACTCAGCCCAGTGGAAAGTAACTTAGCTGTTGAGGCCACCAGAACTAACACGCACTGGATCCAGCTGTTGTGCACAGATACACACACAGAACGGGGGGGGGGGGGAAGCAAGAGGCAGAACAGGTCCGTGAAAACAGGAGACAGAAATGTCCCCCAGGTTGTTGGTTAGTGAGATAAAGTCAGTGTGTTGGCAGCTGAAAGACAGGGGGAGAGGTATGAGGCAGTTAAGCTGTTGGTCTGATTTAGAATGTCAAACAACACCTCCGACATCCATCACAAGCCCACGGTGCTTTGTGGCAGGCCGTGATGCAACAACGTACAGATTAGTGATAGGGAGTTGCGATATACCGGTACACGTTTGTTGTGAAGGGAAAAGGCAAGTGTTAGGGCCTGGTTCCTCGTCTGTGTGTCAAAGGAGGAGGAGACAGCAGGGGAAGAAGAAAGCAGAAGAGTGAGAGTGAGTGAGAGAGAAACTATTCTGTTCTATTCCCGAAAAATACAAACGCAACCTCAAATGACTTTGGCTGGGACTTAAAAGAGGAGCCGGGCGGCGGTTAAAGAGACGATAGCACTTAAAATACAGCTGCCACCGCGAAACCAATAAATGGAGAAAGTAGGCGAGCAGGGCGCTTTTAACCTTTTAAACCCTATAGCTATATAGTGCTAGCTGCTTGTGTACTGCTTCTGTTGCTTGGCGGCAGGCGAGGCGGGCGGCGCTGGGAGGGGTCCTGTTCCGGGTACCTCCCGTCCTTTCTGGGCTTTGCCCATTATGGCCTCCTCTCTTGGGGTTTCTAGCCTGTGGTCGAGAGCGAGCGAGAGAAAGCAGCGCTGCCTGGATCCCTCAACCACACCAAGCTCTCATTATAGTCTAAATGCAGTGGGACATAACTCCTGCCTGGCCCGCTCACTTTCTCTGAGCTGAGAGGAGCCATAGGCTTCAGTATATGGTCTTGGGATCCTCGTTGTCTAACTTTGTTGGTATGTGCAATGCACAGGCTTTTATGACTGGTAAGTCAGATAAAGCTACTGTATAGGCTATCCACTCCCAAGGAAATGACTCAATGTCAAAATATCAACATTTGATGCAGGTTATGGGTGGACTTCAAAAAGGTGTCAGGTTGAGACTGCGAGTGAGACAAAGAGCCTTCGAGTCTCTGCTGGCTTTCTTCTGTCACTTTATTTCACAGGAAGTTTGAGACATTCCAAGGATGGAAGTGAGACAAAAGCCACATTCTGGTTCTGGTTTGAGTTCCATCTGGGACTGACAGATGCTGCCACAACTCTGTCCCTGCCTTGGTCCCTGCCTGCTCCTCTGCCCCTGCCTGCTCCTCTGTCCCTGCCTGCTCCTCTGCCCCTGCCTGCTCCTCTGTCCCTACCTGCTCCTCTGTCCCTGCCTGCTCCTCTGTCCCTGCCTGCTCCTCTGCCCCTGCCTGCTCCTCTGCCCCTGCCTGCTCCTCTGCCCCTGCCTGCTCCTCTGCCCCTGCCTGCTCCTCTGCCCCTGCCTGCTCCTCTGCCCCTGCCTGCTCCTCTGCCCCTGCCTGCTCCTCTGCCCCTGCCTGCTCCTCAGTCCCTGCCTGCTCCTCTGCCCCTGCCTGCTCCTCTGCCCCTGCCTGCTCCTCAGTCCCTGCCTGCTCCTCAGTCCCTGCCTGCTCCTCAGTCCCTGCCTGCTCCTCTAGCATGCTGTGGACAGCATAGCCAAGCTGCAAGGAAATCAGACGCAGATGTGTGCTCTGCTCTGCTCAGGCCATGAGATGAGATGCAGGCAGGTTCCTTTGCCAGGCTAAAGGAACAGACAGCTTGGCCCGGGGAGAGACAATGTGGAGACAATAGGAGATATGATGAACAGATGGGAAAACCAAAACCAATGGCAAAACACTGGTAACTGCAAGTATAATGCATTATGATGCATTGTAAGATGTGTTAAGCATATTTGAACAATTATAATACTTTATAATTTCATAATAAAAAAAGTGTCATGCCGCTGTATTTACTGATTGATATACAACCGATGTATAAAAAAAGAGCAACATAAGCGTTGCTATGGAGACAGTAACTCTATGTGCATCCGATAATAAATGTCATCCCAACCCAGGAAGTAGTATCAGTAGCTTCTACCCCCATGCAGATCCGGTTTAAGTCGGCACCCTATTCCCTATATAGTGCACTACTTTTGACCAGAGCCCTATGGGCCCAGGTCCAAATTAGTGCAGTAAATAGGGTGACATTTGGGACGCAGCCCAGATGGTGATGACTGATGGGGATAACCTCCAACTGTGTAAATATCGGTTGGCATCGTGATGGTGAATCGGAGCTCACTGTCGTCCGGATCGTCCACCTGAGTGAATCAGGCGGGGGTGGCCAGGTGGTCCCGCCATCATGGCCCCGTGTCATGGTCTTTACCAATGTCAACACCACCGTGCGGTTGTGCCGATGAGGTGACACACTGCCCGTTGTTTACAGCAAGGTTTGGAGTTAAACACCATCATATTCACACCATCATATTCACATTCACACACTGCCTCCTGTGGTAGGGTTCAAAGTTAGTGGATTCCCAAAATGATTGACCCCCTTGATAAAGACGAGGAGAAATTACTATATAAAATTAAATCATTCAAATACTGAGCTATATTTTTATTGTATGCTAAAATACAATTGGGAATTTATACTACTACAATTGCGAAGAGAAAGAGATGTTTCTCTGTACCCATTACCTACTGTACCTATTAAACCTACTTCGATCTTTCGATTTAATGTTTCAACCAATGAATCTGTCTGTTATTATTCTACGCCAAAAGCCAATCAGATGTTTTACTGTCAAGTTATGTGCAAGTTCCCACGAGTGGACAATTTGAAAGCTGCAACAAAAACTTGTGTTGAGGCGGCCTAAGATATATTTTGTGTACCTTCTCGGATAAGTGATCATACTTTATGTACAATTAAGAGAGGAATGTACTTATATGCACATGATAGCATATTTTATGGGCATCAATGACTATTTCTTGCCAATTGGAAATCTGGGCTTTTCATGCTCGTCAAAGTCAGACAGTAGCAACATCACTTGGTGAACTACAACGTGATAGTAGACTTCAGGCATTAACAGTGAACATTTTGAATGCATTTTGTCTTATTTTACTCTTAAATGAACCTTGCATTATTATACATAGATGACATTTTTGTACATTTGACATGTCTCATGTGGGCTTAAAGGGTGCAGTAGCACAAAGAGCACTCCCTCTATACAGAATGTAAACAGCAATAAAGAAGTATTGTTCAATATGATCAATGCTACATTTGCATAATATTGTAGACTACAGTGTATATTTATACCCCAAACCATTGGTTTTTAAATATGTTATGAGTAAACGTTGCTATTCTGTCTATTTTAACAATAAATCCCTGTTGTTCCAAAAGCCCAGCATGCTCCCATTGAGACGAGTTTGCAGAGACACACACGGGGATAGTGTGTTGATAGCCCTAGTATTCAATGATCATGAGCATAATAGTTTTTTGTTCAGATCTAAGTTGATTAAAAACACAAAAACTACAGTTAGGCATATTGTGAATTTAGCTATGGTGTCAATTAGAATCCTCTGTACCGTCCCCAAGACGTTTGGAGTGGCGAGTTGGAAAATTACTATATAACGTAGCTCAGTACTGGTACTTGTTCTATACAGTCTTTTTTGTTCATCTTTAGCAAGAGGGTCAATCCTTTCACTGTATCATTTCACTGTAAATGGTGCCACACTCAAACCCACACAACGTATTCATTGACAATGAAGACAACCGTCACAAATTACTAAAAACTGCAGAGACAAAACATGAAGTGACAACAATGTATGCAAGTTGTATTTTAACAAAGGCTGTGGCTACAGTAGATCCGTCCTTTATTTTCTTTCACAACACATCACACCAGTTGAACTTAAGGCAGGTCATTTGTATTTATCAGTGGAGGCTGCTGCGGGGAGGACGGCTCATAATAAAGGCTGGAATGGTGTGTTTTCCATGTGGTTGATACCATTCCATTGACTCCATTCCAGGCATTACTATGAGCTGACCTCCCCTCAGCAGCATCCACTGGTATTATTATATTCTGTGTTCTAAAATCTACATTCTATGTTCTAATTCTACGTTCCACATTCTAATGGCAGGTAGTCAGTCACAGGGTAGATGTTGAGGGGACCGCTACACCTGCAGAGAGAATAGCCCATATAGTTTCACTCCCGGATTGAGGTTGATTTAAAGAGACATTGATACCTCCCTATTATGTAGTCAAATTGTAGGCAATCAGGGACCTGGGAACTGGCCTGGCTGGTAGGGAGGGAGAAAGAGAGAGAGGGATAAGCTGATCGTTCTGGACTCTGGCGTCTCATCCACATCAAGTCATCTCACTTTCCCCTTAACGGCACAGAGCAAGTAGAAAATTGACTTAATTTATTATTTTTGGCCCCGCCGGCACATGCCAGTTTTTTTTTTTGCACTCATGGGGCAGAGCTCAGGGGGTGTTCGCTTTGGGGAGCAGGAGAGTAAGGGGGAGAGCGTAGTGGTTACTGAACCACTTTGCTCAGGAACCATGCCAAGCCCCCCCAGTCCTTCTAACACCAACCACTACCTACTGAGGTCTGGAGACCACTGTACATAAGAGGTAGAGCAAACCCCCAGGGGCCAAACAGCTGGGACTGACTGAGGCCTGCCTTCCTAACCTGGCCGACTCGGCCCTGTAAACCACCTCTCAAGACTCAGACGGTGCCAAGTAAAGGCCTCCATTCACACTGACTGGGAGAATGCTGAAACAAAGACAGCCAACGGCAGCAAAGTGGAGTGGCTAAAGAGAGAGGGCAGTGTGAGAAATACATAGAGGGGACTAGTGATTTGGGGGTGAAAGCTATGATCCCTTATTGATGCCACTTGTTAAATCCACTAAAAATCAGTGTAGATGAAGGGGAAGAGCCAGTAAAATGAGACATGAATTGTGTATTCATTCGGGGTATGGTAGTAGGTGCCAGGCGCACCGGTTTGTGTCAAGTACTGCAACGCTGCTGGGTTTTTCATGCTCAACAGTTTCCCGTGTGTTTAAAGAATGGTCCATCCCCCCCCAAAGAACATCCAGCCAATGTGACACAACTGTGGGAAGCATTGGAGTCAACATGGGCCAGCATCCCTGTGGAACGCTTTCAATACCTTGTAGAGCCCATGCCAAGGAATTGAGGCTGTTCTGAGGGCAAAAACTCAATATTAGGAAGGTATTCCTAATGTTTGGTTTACTCAGTGTATTGAATCGTGAGAATTACAATACATATCGTATCGGCACCTAAGTATCATGATAATATCGTATCGTGAGGTCCATGGCTATTCCCAGCCTAGAGGGGACAATAGTGAAAGTATTTTGGTATGGTAATAACAAGTCTTACAATTATTATATACATTATAACTAGGGCCGGGATGAAAGTATCGTGATACTCATTGGTATCAAGGAAACTGAAGGTTTAACTTCAATAGGAAAACAACCCTAATGTTGGAAACAAACATCATTATGTTGCCCTTCAAAGTCACATTTGATAGATTTTACAAGCTATAGCATACAATATTTTACATACAGCAGGTTTTTAGAAGTCCAATACTGGTATCTTCACAGCCCTAATTATAATTGCATCATAATAAATTATACCTGTGGGAACAAAGTAATCTTTACAGAAACATACACAAGAACCTACCCAGTTTCATTACACAAGGCTTACTAACGCAGAATAGCAAGGCCTCTATGGTTTGAAATGCCATTACTTTAACAATTCAAAAATACAGTCTTAAGGTTGCCATCTCTCTTAGTCAATCATTCACAAAACACATAAACAACCAACAGCGACCGCTGAAACGGAACCAGTTGGACATGGTGATTCTGTCCTTCTGTACTGGACAAAATGTCCCTCCTCTTTACAAAGGACAACGAATGCAAGCTGCCACACAGTGGTCACTATGTTAGCAAAGAAATGAAAACCTAAATAGATGTTTTCAATGTAAAGTTGAGGTCCCACATTTCTGTGTGGTTAGCAAGCCAAGCCAGAACGGCCAACAAATGCTCTGAGTAGAAACAGGATCCATTTCAGTGATAAATATTCGCTCTCCTTTGATCCTGATGGTCTTCCCGCAATGTGCTACTTTCATTGCAAAATATGACAAATGGTTGTTATTTTTATGAAAACACACTTGTGAGTGCACACACACACACACACACACACACAATTCATTCAAGTTCTCTTTGGGAAAGTGTATTCTTTGTGGCTCTGTAATGTAACTTCACTGTATGAGTTAGAAAGCAGTAATAAATTAGTTACAGGCATCATTATAGATTCCCGCAACAATCCTAACCAGACCCAGATAAGGTATGTCATATATGAAGAGTGATGGGCAAACAACTCACAGGGCTACTTCATTAAACCTGTAGGTTAGCACACTAATAGTCATAATTGGAGTCATCTTTGAAATTAGACCATTTCTAGCAAATCATGGTCATGTGTAGGCTACTGTAACAGTGCAAACCACCACAAGGCTGAGATAGTTCTCCAAATCATGACGGGTAGTAATAGACCACATCGTCCCGGTTTCATGCAGGGTAGGTTAGGCAACAGCGGGGTTGGTGGGGTCCGTGGCGTGGCCCTAAATCCACATGGCTGCAGGCTTGGTGGGCCATCAAAGGATTTAGTAGGCTGCTCTTGCGGGTGGTGCTTTACGGAAATGATTACGAACATTGCATGGTTGGTGAAGTAGTTATGTAGAAAGGCCATTCCAAAACTAAGTAACACGCTGGTACAATAAAATATATGGGAGAGTTTGTTCAATGTTTTAGGTTGTTACAAAACAACCACACAATAATTTAGCCTAGGCCAACTTCAAAGAAATTGTCTGTGTGATAATTGATCATGTATCTTCGCAGCGAGGCGGTACAGTAGGTAGGAGGTTTATTTAGTTATATTGGTTGAACTAAGATTTTTTTTTAAATAAGTCAATAATGAAAACAAACAACCATCCACCAATTAATTGGGAACGAAATGACCTATAAGGCGTACTACTGAATGAAATCATTAGACGTTATTCTTGAGTACTCCCAGACAATATTTGATGGAACTGTGACCAACCATCTATCAGTTGTAACTCTGATCAAGTTGTGATGAACAACTTCTATGATTTTCCTGGGAACGTTTACAAGTGTAATAACCATGTTAATCCGTGAAAAAAAAGGTTATTGAATGTATATGCCATGGCAGATTCTGGGTGAATCTGAGATTTTATCCCGAAAAGAACCTGCAATGTACATGTGAATGAGTTCCAAAAGATAGAAGCCATCTTGTAATCACATTTGGTAGCAATAGGAGGCTAGTACCATCCTCACACATACAACACACACAGTGCAACTCAACAACCCCCCCCCCCCCCCTCCCCACCCTTCGATAAAGTTTTAGAGTAGAGTAGCGAAGTAGAATGAACGTCCAGGCTCAGTACTGATAAGCAAACAGAGCCGTAGCAACATATTGTATATGTCCTTCCCACAACTTAACTGAGTTGTACATACTTGCACGATCTCGCCCTCCGCACTGATAGTGGCTCCTGCCTTTGAGAATCGTCCTTGCAACCCCGTCGTGTATGTAGTATAATCTCCATTTGGACTTGACTCAAACAGCACTACTTCCACAAAAGCCGTATCCTTGGCGAAAACCGTTCCAAGAGAAGTGGTGACCACGAAGATCACCAAGACCACCGAATCGGCTACACACTCTAACCTCCTCCTTGGTAAAATCATCATCTTGCCGGTTGGATATGCGCCGATCGGAACATAATTTCCAAGCGTGATTAGGTGATGGTGCTGAAATTCTGGAAATCGAATCTGAAGCGAGATCGATGCGTCAAAAGAGCGCCGTGTTTTCGCAATTGTGCAACGAAAGCTGTGCGTTGGCCGAGAGTGTTTATTTCACCATTGCAGCCTTGTCAATTACGTTGCTTGCTTGCTTGCCCGCCCGCCCGCTCTCTCTTTCTCTCTTTCTCTTTCTCACTCCCTCTCTCTCCAGCTCTACAAAGCGGATCTCCTTTGATCTCCAAACACGTGATTGTTTTAGTTTTTTTTCCTTCGAAAAGGGTTATCCCCACCCACCAATTTTCCTGACCCTCTACTTTCCACTCCCCGCTTTCGAGTGCCAGCATTCTGTTAAGGACGCACGGCGCATTCGTCGTTAACAATTCCTATTTAGGAGCCTAATAGGTCGACAAGTATACCTCGAATTGAAGCCAGACATTTTATCAAACGTGATACATTTGAGCTGACATAGCCTAATCGAGGTTTAGTTTAGCTATGGACAAGAGATTTAACAGCCAACATGATTAAAATATTCATAAACACTGTCTTTTAGAAGGGGTCATTCGTTCAGGGTTGAAGCCCTTGAAGATAGAAACACGACCTTAAAATAATCATTACCCTCTTCAAAACACTTCATTATTTAACCCGGCTAATTTTTCAATCTCATTTCTGATATATCTGTGTCACTAGGCATTAATGGTAACTTGTTACATTAATGATACATTTGCCCCTATTGTGAGATTAGAAAGTTACTACGCAGCCTGTAGTTGCCGGTAGTTTTGAAGAATAGATCACGAAGCATGCCGCGTGTTCGTGTTTAAGAAATAAAAGGGACAATTTAACCAACACTTTATACAAATCATGAATAAGAGCCTTTATAAATGGTTAATTAACGCTTATTTATGAAAAGTATTATAAAGTGTTGCCCAAATAATTCAGTTATTTTGGCATTATTAACATAATATGCATTACAAGTTGTCAAATACCCATGTCAGTGTTTTGTGTAGCTGCATTCCTCTCATCTTCAAAGGGTTCTTACCCTAATTGTTATTAAGACTGAGGCATGACAGGCTAATTACACGTACTTTCAGTAATTGAGAGAAACCGCTGTCACAGGTGTTTAAAGCATATCAAGGGTTATTTGTAACAGAAATGCATCATCATTTCGGTGTAGGAGAGATTGATGCCCAATATTAGGCATGTATAGGGTTCGAGTTTTGCATGACATTTTTTTACACACTGTGAACGATTGAGGTGAGTAAAACTATTGCAAACCATAACACAAACAATTACACAAAAATAGAGGACAAACATAAATATAGTGTATTTAGTTTTTAGTTTAAAAAAAATCTAATTAGAATTAAATAAAGTATATTGTTACATGGATTATTTTTCAGTAGACAATAATATTGCTGTGAATAATATAATGGTGTTTGGACAAAGGACCAGTCTGATGTCTCGTCTTGAATCCTTTATCCAGACAGGCGTGTGAGAGAGGCGTTTGTTTTTGTGCTGCATGGGGCATGGCAGTGCCTGGGTGCTGGAGACAGCCTGGATCACTGAGTCCCAAATGGCTCCCTATTCCTAGTCCCATAGGGCTCTGGTCAAATGTAGTGCACTATGTAGGGCATATGGTGCCATTTGGAACACAGACAGATCTTATGTATAATTCCAGTGTCTGAATCAGAGGACCTCTGTGCAACATTTTATTTGTTCAATGCATTTAACGAAATGCAGGCCAACATGGGCTACAATATTTATCACATACATATCTTGGTATGATATTATAGAAACAGATTTTAAATTGGAATCAAGTGACATTTGATTTGATTACAACTGCATTCATTATCTACCCCTATCTTGTCAACAGCTTTTTCATCCTTGACTGATCTCATTTCAGCTGCAAATAGATTTATCAAGTAAAATGATTTTAAGTGTAAAATCTACTTAATGAGACGGTATCCTTATTATCCACAGTGCTAGATGTAAATATAATAAAAACATTCTTTTTTTTAAACAGAAGCAAGGTCTCATCTCACAACTCTGTCAGTTGAGTAGCAAGGTGATTATGAAAACCAACTGCACGAGATGGAGACTAGAGGCCTTTTTAGGTCAAAAATGCAGCAGCCCTTGGAAAAAAAGCTACTTTCTGGTCAACATATGTTCTGATTCAAATGGCAGCAATGCAGAGGAGCAAAAAAAAATGAAAGGAGTTGAAGCTAGCAAGCTGATCCTGAAGATGTTTTTTTCTTCTTCCACCTCAAGCATGACAATTATTAACAGATCACCTTTGCCTGGTGACCATTGATTGTGATCAAGTCCACATCTGTGGACTATCTGTCCTGCAACACACAGACGCACACACACACACACACACACACACACACACACACACACACACACACACACACACACACACACACACACACACACACACACACACACACACACACACACACACACATATACACACACACACACACCAAAGTCATCTTTAGCTATTTCTAGTCTTGTCATCTGAAGTGGTCAAAACACTCAATTATTAAATACTTAGCTTTCAAACGTAAGACATGCCGTTTGTTTGAGCGCCCATCAAAATATTTTTATAAATATTTAATGGTATAGCAGCTCTACACTACACAGAGTGGTGCAGTAGTCTAAGGCACAGCATCTTAGTGTAAGAGGTCCCTGGTTCAAATCCAGGCTGTGATTGGGAGTCCCATAGGGTGGTGCAAAATTGGCCAAGTGCTGTCCTGGTTTGGCTGGGGTAGACTGTCATTGTAAATAAGAATTTGCCTGGTTAAATGCAAAAATGTTTCTGGGATTTCCCAAATGTCAGTATTTGTAAAGACTGTTTTGATATACTCCGAACACTGTCTGTCATTGATTGTATACACCACTGACCACAGTTATCGGACATGTTCTCCTAAACAATACAGATTATAAATAATAACGCAAGATGCCAATACATGATCAACACAATATAACATTCCATTGGCTCCGTCTCTCGTCTCGAGTTATTTCAAATAAATTGAGATTATTTTCCCATAGAGGTTAGTTGTTGAAGAAACATGAAGCTATAGTGTAGCATTATCATTTTTGAACAGGTATAATACAATGACATCAAAACACTACATTATAATAAACCAGTAGACAAGGGGAACTTCTTTTGTCAACAAGTCAGCAGCTATTGCTTCTCATCACGGTAGATTTAAGTTTTTACATCAAGCCTGCCCTCTGCTGGTTTGTAAAAGACCTGCAAGCACAATGACATGAGTCCCTGGTTTTGTCCCAAGTGTGCAATCGTTCACTACTCCCCACACATTTTAAAGCATTTGATTCGTGGTGGAATGGGCTCGAGGGAGTTTCCATACATACCACCATTTTCCTTCCAAATCAATGAAAGGGAGTGAACAAGTGCACAATTCAGGAGAAAGGAGATTATTGGGATGTAACCCTTAGCTAACCTGCTAGGAACTTGAAGTTGATCTGAACAAATGTAATAGGTAACCTTGTCAGCTCAGGGATTTGATCGTGCAGCCTTTCGGTTCCTAGTCCAACTCTCTAACCACTAGGCTGCCTGCCACCTTAGAGTAGGGCCTATGGTCTAGAATAGGGTCTAGGGGTTGTTTCTATACTGATAAAAAATACAAACGCAACATGCAACAAAATCAACAATTTTACTGCGTTATAGTTCATTCAAGAAAATCAGTAAATTGAAGTAAATTAGGTCCTAATCTATGGATTTCACATGAATGAGCAGAATGCAGCCATGGGTGGGCCTGGGAGGGCATAGGCCCAGCAAATCAGAATGAGTTTTTCCCCACAAAAGGGCTTTCTACAGACAGAAATACTCCTCAGTTTAATCAGCTAATTTACCTGCGAGGGTAAAAAAAAACACGCCCTGTTAAGAACTCTTTTTATTTAAATATTTTTTATATATATTGACTTTCAATGTTAGAGAGTTTAATCATCTGTCCGGGTGGCTGGTCTCAGATGATCCCGCAGGTGAAGAAGCCAGATGTGGAGGTCCTGGGTGGCGTGGTTACACTTGGTCTGCGGTTGTGAGGCTGGTTAGACATACTGCCAAATTCTCTAAAACAACGTTGGAGGTGGCTTATGGTAGAGAAATTAACATTACATTCTCTGGCAAGAGCTCTGGTGGACATTCCCGCAGTCAGCATGCCAATTGCAGTCTCCCTCAAAACTTGAGACATCTGTGGCATTGTGTTGTTTGAAAAAACTGCACATTTTAGAGTAGCCTTTCATTGTCCCCAGCACAAGGTGCACCTGTGTAATGGTCACACTGTTTTATCAGCTTCTTGATATGCCACACCTGTCAGGTGGATGGATTATCTTGCAAAGTAGAAATGCTCACTAACAGGGATGTAAACAAATTTGTGCACAACATTTGTGAGGACTACCTGACATGATGACTCCTTGCTGTCCCCAGTCCATTTGACCGTGCTACTGCTCCAGTTTCAACTGTTCTGCCTTATTATTATACGACCATGCTGGTCATCTATGAACATTTGAACATCTTGGCCATGTTCTGTTATAATCTCCACCCGGCACAGCCAGAAGAGGACTGGCCACCCCACATAGCCTGGTTCCTCTCTAGGTTTCTTCCTAGGTTTTGGCCTTTCTAGGGAGTTTTTCCTAGCCACCGTGCTTCTACACCTGCATTGCTTGCTGTTTGGGGTTTTAGGCTGGGTTTCTGTACAGCACTTTGAGATATCAGCTGATGAACGAAGGGCTATATAAATAAATTTGATTTGATTTGAGAGTAATAAGCTTTTTGTGCAAATGGAACATTTCTGGGATCGTTTATTTCAGCTCATGAAACATGGGACCAACACTTTACATTTTGCGTTCATATTTTTGTTCAGTATAGATCAATCGCTTCCTCTGTCTTTAAAGGTCAACTGCCCTTGAAAACCAACTTCTCCTTTTGAAAAACAGCCCATGTGGCATTGATATGAGTCAGAAAAATGTATTAAAGTATCAAAATTGACTACAAAGTGTAAATAGCATATTATTTTGATGATATAGTCAGGTTCGTCCAAAACTGAGTCTTGTAAGTGAGTTCGTCACGACTTACTGGAGGGTTGGGTATAGATTACTTACATGCCCACTTTCGCCAATGATGCCCAATTCAATCAATTAATCAATCCAATGTATTTATATAGCCCTTCTTACATCAGCTGATGTCACAAAGTGCTTTACAGAAACCCAGCCTAAAACCCCAAACAGCAAGCAATGCAGGTGTAGAAGCACGTGGCTAGCAAAAACTCCCTAGAAAGGCCAGAACCTAGGAAGAAACCTAGAGAGGAACCAGGCTATGAGGGGTGGCCAGTCCTCTTCTGGCTGTGCCGGGTGGAGATTATAACAGAACATGGTCAAGATGTTCAAATGTTCATAGATGACCAGCAGGGTCAGATAATAATAATAATCACAGTGGTTGTAGAGGGTGCAACAGGTCAGCACCTCAGGAGTAAATGTCAGTTGGCTTTTCATAGCTGATCATTCAGAGTAACCTCTACCGCTCCTGCTGTCTCTAGAGAGTTGAAAACAGCAGGTTTGGGATAGGTAGCACGTCCGGTGAACAGGTCAGGGTTCCATAGCCACAGGCAGAACAGTTTAAACTAGAGCAGCAGCACGACCAGGTGGACTGGGGACAGCAAGGAGTCATCAGGCCAGGTAGTCCTGAGGCATGGTCCTAGGGCTCAGTTCCTCCGAGAAAGAAAGAAAGAAAGAAAGAAAGAGAGAAAGAAAGAAAGAAAAAAGATAGAGAGAATTAGAGAGAGCATACTTAAATTCACACAGGACACAGGATAAGACAGGAGAAATACTGCAGATATAACAGACTGACCCTAGCCCCCCGACACAAACTATTGCAGCATAAATACTGGAGGCTGAGACAGGAGGGGTCAGGAGACACTGTGGGCCCGTCCAACAATACCCCCGGACAGGGCCAAACAGGCAGGATATAACCCCACCCACTTTGCCAAAGCACAGCCCGCACACCCCTAGAGGGACATCTTCAACCACCAACTTACCATCCTGAGACAAGGCAGAGTATAGTCCACAAAGATCTCCCCTACAGCACAAACCCAAGGGGGGTGCCAACCAGGACAGAAACATCACAATCACAATTGCTTAGAGACAACATTTTGTGCTCTGCCCCCAACTGCAATGTGGACATTTGCTGTGAAGTCTGTGTAGGGGTGCAACGCACTCACATTTAGTTTGGCAAATAGGGGCTTCCAAAAAGTTGGCACAAAGTTCCAATGCATTTCAACAATATCGCGAGTGAATCCGACCTAAATTATTAATCCTTAAAACATCTAAATAACATAATAAGAAAATCCCCATCAACATCTGTCAATTTAAGCTAGATATCTGCAATGGCTGCGTCTCAATTCACAGCATCTGCCCATGTCAGCCTTCTGCATCTGCAGTGGAAAGTGGCAGAGCTACAGCGCTGTTGGTCAGATCAGGAGACATCCCAAAAATCTTCTCACAAAAACATTTGTAGCATCCGATCAGTTTGGCCTACTAACTAAAATGACTACTCTATGGAAAGATGAGACTCTGCGATTTGCTCTATGACCCTCACAAGTGTCATGGGACTAGTCTGAAGGTAACCTGGTACTGGTTTAAAAAATGTAGATTTGTGCCCAAAAAAAAAAGGGTTAAATATGTGTTGAAAAAAAACTAAAATATTTCCTGAGCTTTCTTATATCTCCTAGTCATAGGACAGACTTCAAAACCTTACTCCTTATGATTTATTTTTTGACTGTCTGTTTTGCTATTTATGAATGTATTATTCAATGCGTTTCTATGTGTTATAGTTATAGACTTTTAGTTAAGCCTAATGAAGAGCCATAAGAATTGAATTTACATGTACTCTCAGTGGAGTTTCAGTCGCATGTCAGTTTATTATTTAAGATTTCACCATGAATGCAGTGGAAGTTGCTGAGGGGAGGACGGCTTATAATAATGACTGGAAATTGGAGAACAGCTTTTTCCTGCAATCTAGAGCCATAATCCTTATGATTATTTCTATGTAAAAAGATACAGTTGAAGTCGGAAGTTTACATACACTTATGTTGAAATAATTAAAACTCGTTTTTCAACCACTCCACAAATTTCTTGTTAACAAACTATAGTTTTGCAAGTCTGTTAGGACATTAACTTTGTGCATGACACAAGTAATCTTTCCAATAACTGTTTACAGACAGATTATTTCACTTATAATTCACTGTTTCACAATTCCAGTGAGTCCAAAGTCAACATACACTATGTTGACTGTGCCTTTAAACAGCTTGGAAATTCCAGAAAATTATTTAATGGCTTTAGAAGCTTCTGATAGGCTAATTGACCTAATTTGAGTCAATTGGAGGTGTACCTGTGGATGCATTTCAAGGCCTACCTTCAAACTCAGTGCCTCTTTGCTTGACATCATGGGAAAATCTAAAGAAATCAGCCAAGACCTCAGAAAAAAATTGTGGACCTCCACAAGTCTGGTTCATCCTTGGGAGCAATTTCCAAACACCTGAAGGTACCACGTTCATCTGTACAAACAATAATACGCAAGTATAAAAACCCTGGGACCGCGCAGCCGTCATACCGCTCAGGAAGGAGACGCGTTTTGTCTCCTAGAGATTCATGTACTTTGGTGCGAAAAGTGCAAATCAATCCCAGAACAACAGCAAAGGACCTTGTGAAGATGCTGGAGGAAATAGGTACAAAAGTATCTATATCCACAGTAAAACAGGTCCTATATCGACATAACCTGAAAGGCCACTCAGCAAGAAAGAAGCCACTTCTCCAAAACCGCGATTAAAAAAGCCAGACTACGGTTTGCAACTACACATGGGGACAAAGTTTGTATTTTTGGGGGAAATTTACTCTGGTCTGATGAAACAAAAATAGAACTGTTTGGCCATAATGACCATCGTTATGTTTGGAGGAAAAAGGGGGAGGCTTGCAAACCGAAGAACACCATCCCAACCATGAAACACGGGACTGGCAGCAACATGTTGTGGGGATGCTTTGCTGCAGGAGGGACTGGTGCACTTCACAAAATAGATGGCAGCATGAGGGAGGAAAATTAGTGGGACGTGACTGTTCCGCCTATCCCAGAGAGGTCCACCCGATATGGATAAAAGTATCCTCCAAATGAAAGGGGACAGTCTGCACTTTAACCTCATAGTCATTGTATCATTTAAAATCCAAAGTGCTGGAGTACAGAGCCCCCCCCCCCCCCCCCCAATAAAAAATATCACTGTCCCAATACTTTTGGAGCTCACTGTGGAAGTATGGGGTAATTTTTCTGCACACAAATGTATGCCAGGCCTATACAAGTGGGGATGTTTGGAAAATATTTGCTTTTTGTGCATATGTAAAAGTTCTCGGATGTTTTATTTCAGCTCGTGAAACATTTTGTTTTAGTATAAATATATAATAACAGGGTATGGACAGATGCTGGCCTTCTAGACAGAGTTCCTCTGTCCAGTGTTTGTGTTCTCCTGCCCATCTTAGTCTTTTATTTTTATTGGCCAGTCTGAGATATGGATTATTCTTTGCAACTCTGGAGTTGTCTCTTCACTCTTGACGTTGAGACGGGTGTTTTGCGGGTACTATTTAATGACGCTGCCAGTTGAGGACTTGTGAGGCATCTGTTTCTCAAACTAGACACTAATGTACTTGTCCTCGTGCATAGTTGTGCACCGGGGCCTCCCACTCCTCTTTCTATTCTGGTTAGGGCCAGTTTGTGCTGTTCTGTGAAGGGAGTAGTACACAGCGTTGTACCAGATCTTCAGTTTCTTGGAAATTTCTCGCATGGAATAGACTTCATTTCTCAGAACAAGAATAAACTGATGAGTTTCGGAAGAAAGTTCTTTGTTTCTGGCCATTTTGAGCCTGTAATCGAACCCACAAATGCTGATGCGCCTGATACTCAACTAGTCTAAAGAAGGCCAGATTTATTGCTTCTTTAATCAGAACAACAGTTTTCAGCTGTGCTAACATAATTGCAAAAGGGTTTCTAATGATCAATTAGACTTTTAAAACGATAAATTTGGATTAGCTAACACAACGTGCCATTGAAACACAGGAGTGATGGTTGCTGATAATGGGCCTCTGTACGCCTGTGTAGATATTCCATAACAAATCTGCTGTTTCCATCTACAATAGTCATTTACAACATTAACAATGTCTACACTGTATTTCTGATCAATTTGATGTTATTTTAATGGACAGAAAATGTTGCTTTTCTTTCAAAAACAAGAACATTTCTAAGTGACCCCAACATTTTGAACGGTAGTGTACATAGATACACTAGCCTATTAGCCATATTATGACTGACTTGTGATCATTTCCCTTGCTAGTCTAATTGTATTGACATTCCCAGCCTTAGTTACATTTGTCTGTTCTTGTTCAAAAGATTGAGTAATTGAAACTGAAACAGTGCATACCTAATGGAGGCAGTAAACAATGTACCAGGCCAGCTGTGATTTACAACCTGATAACAATATTTTTTGGAATCTTTTTTTATTAATCATGCATTGAACTGCATCCATCTACTCTGCCAACAATGCCTTTGTGTATGTCATGGAATGTTGTCATGTTGTGTATGTCATGGAATGTTGTCATGGAATCATGAAGTTGGTTTTGTAGTGCAAACTGGGAATTTGATATGTTTTTCTGATATTATGATTGTCTGTTTGTTTCATATCTGCAAAGTAGTTAAAACACTGTCAGTTCTGTCACGCCCTGATCCGTTTCACCTGTCCTTGTGATTGTCTCCACCCCGTCCAGGTGTCGCGGATTTTCCCCAGTGTATTTATCCCTGTGTTTCCTGTCTCTCTGTGCCAGTTTGTATTGTATATTTTTCTAAGTTAACAAGTGGTTTTCCACTTCTTCTGCTTTTTGCTATTCTCCTTTTTCTAGTCCTCCCTGTTGTGATCCTGGACTCTGTACCCGCCTGCCTGACCATTCTGCCTGCATTGACCACGAGCTTGTTAGCCACTCTGTACCCCCTGGACTCTGATCTGGTTTTGACTTTTTGCCTGTCCACGACCATTCTCCTGCCTACTCCTTTTCGATTAATAAACATTGTAAGACTCCAACCATCTGCTTCATGTGTCTGCATCTGGGTCTCGCCTTGTGTCATGAGAGTACAAACTGGCCATGACAGACCCAGCAGACTTGGACAAGCTCCGCCACGCTGTCTCCTTGCAGGGAGCCACCATTAGGAGACATGAGGAGTTGTTACAAGGCATTTTGGAAGGGCTCAGTTCCTTGGCGGAACGCCATGACCATGGGTTCAAGGCTATTATGGAGCAAATCAGGGAGTTAGCTCAGAGGCTGCCTGCCACCTCTGGAAAAAAAACTATCACCCAGTAATTTTTTCCCTCCCTGTGGTGATTTTGTACAACCTATTTCGGCTCCCCGAGAACCCCTCTTACCACCTCCGGAGTGTTATTCGGGGAATCCTGGTTCCTGCCAGGGTTTTCTTTCTCAGTGCTTGCTCATTTTTGAGCTATAGCCATCTTCGTTTCCTTCAGACCAATCGAAGATGGCGTATATCATTACGCTTATGTCGGGAAGGGCGCTCTCCTGGGCTACGGCAGTTTGGGAGCCACAATCTGCCATTTATAGTCATCTGGAGGAATTTATGGCAGAGGTGAGAAAGGTATTTGAGTCTCCGGTATCTGGGAGAAAGGTGGCCAGTAAACTGCTTGACTTATGTCAGAACACCTGTAGTGTGTCAGACTACGCGGTTGATTTTCGCATGTTGGCCACCGAGGGTGCCTGGAATCCGGAGTCTCTTTTTGATACTTTTCTGCACGGATTATCTGAGGATGTAAAGGATGAGCTAGATGCTTGGGAATTGCTGGTGGACCTACCATCAAACCAATGGACGCCTAAGGGAACGTAGGAGTGAGAGGAGGACTGTTCTCGGGCACACTCGTGCACCCTCTATGGCTCGTTCACCTTCAAGGGAATCCGGAAGTTTCTGAAGGCGGTTTTTCAGAGGATTCGAAGCCATCCGAGCACTCTCGTGAATCTACGATGGGTGAGTTGGATACTCCTGAGCCTATGCAGTTGGGAAGAGCTAGGTTATCAGTTGGGGAACACTCACAGAGGATGAACAGTAACTGTTGTCTGTACTGTGGAGGGGCAGGACATTTTATAGCTACCTGCCCTGTTAGGCAACCCTTGTCTCTAGTGGGTACCAGCACTATGGTGAGTCAGACTGGGCATTCCCTAATTCCCATCACCGGCACACCCTTTTTTTGTGCTTGTGCTGTGGGGAGACCAATCTAAGTCTCTCCGAGTGCTCATCGACTCTGGGGCTGATGAACATTTTATGGATGACACTATTGCATCGGAGCTTGGTATTCCCACTCAGCCTCTCTCTGTTCCCATGGATGCTAGGGCACTGGAAGGCCACTCTATAGGGGAAGTCACTCATCGTACTGTGCCCGTTCAATTACGGGTTTCTGGTAACCACAGTTAGACCATACAGTTCCTCCTCATTGCATCTCCCCATGTTCCATTCATTTTGGGATTTTCCTGGCTACAAAAGCACAATCCGGTGATTGACTGTACCACAAGCTCCATCCTGGGTTGGAGCCTATTTTGACATTCCCACTGCCTTCAAGCAGCACAGCCTCCCCAAGTTGTCTTCCTCAGGATGTTAGCACGACTGTTGATGTCTCAGCTATTCCCACTGAATACCATGATTTCCTGGAAGTGTTCAGTAAGGCACGTGCTATGTATGACTGTGCCATTGATCTTCTCCCAGGCACTACACCACCCTGGGGTTGGTTGTATTCTCTGTCCGGACCAGAGACCAAAGCTATGGAGGAGTACATAGAGGAATCTCTGGCCACTGGGGCCGTTCGTCCGTCTGCATCTCCTGCCGGCGCAGGGTTTTCTTTGTGGAAGGGGACAAGACCCTGCGTCTGTGCATTGACTACCGGGGACTTAACGACACTATACCTCTAATCTCCTCTGCGTTTTGAACCTCTCAAGGGAGCCACCATGTTTTCCAAGTTGGACCTTCGGAATGCCTACCACCTGGTTCGGCTACGCGAGGGGGATGAGTGGAAGACAACCTTCAACACAGCCAGTGGACATTATGAGTACCAGGTCATGTCATTTGGACTCACCATCGCCCCTGTTTTCCAGGATTTGGTCAACGATGTGCTCCGGGACATGCAAAACCGTTTTGTGTTCGTTTACCTTGACGACATCCTGTTTTTTACCCGATCTGCCCAAGAACATGTACTTCATGTCAGACAGGTTCTTCAGCGCCTCCTGGAGAACCAATTGTTTGTGAACACCGAGAAGTGTGAGGTCCACCGCTGTACAATCACCTTTCTGGGATATGTCATTGCTGAGAGCAATGTTCAGATGGATCCTGGAAAGGTTGTGGTGGATTGGCCTCAAGCAACGTCCAAGGTGCAGTTGCAACGGTTTCTCGGTTTTGCTAACTTCTACCGCTGTTTCATTCGGGATTATGGCACCCTGGTGGCCCCTCTCTCGGCACTCCCCTCTCCCAAGGTACCATTCAAATGGTCCCCAGCTGACGACAAAGCCTCTGAAGCATCAGTTCACAACAGCTCCCATCCTCATCCATCCGGACCCCTCGCGTCAATTTGTGGTGGAAGTTGATGCTTTGGCTGTTGGAGTGGGGGCCATCCTGTCCCAGCAATCTACCCAGGACCAAAATCTTCATCCCTGTGCCTTCCTGTCCCATCGTCTCAATCCTGCAGAGAGGAACTACGATGTAAGCAATCGAGAACTCCTGGCTGTTAAGATGGCATTGGAAGAGTGGAGGCACTGGCTGGAAGGAGCAGAACAGCCATTGTTTGTCTGGACCGACCATAAAAACTTTAAATATCTCCGTACAGCCAAGCGCCTCAACTTCAGGCAGGTCCGGTGGGCCCTCTTGTTTACAAAATTCAACTTTACCATTTCCTACCGCCCAGGGTAAAAAAATGTGACGCCTGACACTCTCTCCCGCCTATACAGTTCCTCTGCCACACCCTTCACTTCTGAAACCATTCTTCCTACCTCATGCCTCGTTGCCACTGTAGACCGGCTGTTTGTCCCTAACCCAATCCGGTCCTGGAATGGGCTCATTCCTCCAGGCTGACCTGTCATCCAGGGTCCCGTCGTACACCAGCCTTCCTCCGACAATGTTTCTGGTGGCCCACAATGGTTCCTGACGTCTCTGCCTTCGTCGCCGCATGCACAGTGTGTTCTCAGAACAAGACTCCACGGCAAGCTCCTTCTGGCCTCCCTTCAGTCACTACCAGCCACTACCACAGTCCCTCATCATCACTGATCTCATATCTCTGGACTTGATCACTGGACTCCCTCCTTCTGATGGCAACACTGTCATTCTGACGGTAGTCTATTGGTTCTCCAAGGCCGCCCATTTAATCCCTCTCCCCAAACTACCTTCTGCTAAGGAGATGGCCCAGCTTATGGTGCAGCATGTCTTCTGGATCCAGGGACTCCCAGTAGACCTGGTCTCTGATCGGTGTCCTCAGTTCTAGAAGGCATTCTGAACCCTAATCAGTGGTTGGCCAGCCTGTCATCTGGATTCCATCCCCAGACCAATGGTCAGTCGGAGCGAGCCAACCAAGATCTGGAAACCACCTTGAGATGCCTGGTCTCAACCAACCCCACTACCTGGAGCTGTCAACTGGTCTGGATGGAGTATGCCCGGAACACCCTTCCCTGTTCTGCCATGAAATTCTGCCCTTTCGAGTGCTCCATGGGGTATCAGCCTCCACTCTTCCCGGAGCAGGAGGTCAGCGTTCCCTCGGTCCAGATGTTGTCCGCCACTGTCAACGTACCTGGAGAAGAGCTCGGGCGGCTATCCTCAAGACCAACTCCAGGTATTGTCGGCAAGCGGACCGTCGCTGGACACCAAAATATTGCCCCCCCCCCCGCCCCCGAGTAATCGATGGCCAGCCAGCGTACACGGTGAGACGCATCTTGAAGGTTCGACCACAGGGCAGGGGTATCCAGTACCTGGTTGACTGGGAGGGTTATGGCCCAGAGGAGAGGTGCTGAGTTCCTGCTAAATACATCTTGGACCCGGCCAAGATCACCGAATTCCACCACCGTCAGCCAGGAGGGACGCCAGGTGGTGTCCCTAGGGGTACTGTCACAACCTGATCTGTTTCACCTGTCCTTGTGATTGTCTCCACCCCCTCCAGGTGTCGCTGATTTGCCCCAGTGTATTTATGTGTGTGCTAATTAATCTTGTATGTTTTTCCAAGTCAACCAGCATTTTCCCTTTCTCCCGCTATTCTCACTTTTCTAGTCCTCCCGGTTTTGACACTTGCCTGTTTCTGGACTCTGTACCTGCCTGCCTGCCTTGACCACGAGCCTGTCTGCCATTCTGTACCTCCTGGACTCTGATCTGGTTTTGACTTTGTGCCTGTCCATGGCCATTCTCTTGCCTACTTCTTTTGGATTAATGAAAATTGTAAGACTCCAACCATCTGCCCCCTGTGTCTGCATCTGGGTCTCGCCTTGTGTCATGATATAGTTCCACTTTAAAAAAGTTAGAGTTTAATGGCTGTGATAGGAGAACTGAGGATGGATCAACAACAGGTACTCCACAATACTAACCGAGAGTGAAAAGAAGGAAGCCTGTACAGAATACAAATATTCCAAAACAAGACTGCTGTTTGTAACAAGGCACTAAAGTTATACTGCAAAATAATTGGCAAAGCAATTCACTTTTTCACCTGAATACAAAGTGTTGTGTTGTATTGGATTTGCCCCAAACATATTACTGAGTACCACTCTCCATATTTTCAAGCATGGTGGCTGAATCATGTTATGGTATTATTGTAATCAAGGCCTAGGGCGTTTTTCAGGAGAAAATGGAATGGAGCTAAGCACAGGGGAAATCCTAGAGGAGAACCTGGTTTCCACCAAAAATGTCTAAAAACACGTTTTAATTTAGTCATTATGGGGTATTATGTGTAAATGGGTGAGGGGGGAAAAAATCTATTTAATCAATTTTTGAATTCAGGCTGTAACACAACAGAATGTGGAATAAGTCAATGGGTGTGACTACTTTCTGAAGGCATGATGTCACGACTCCTACCGAAGGTGGCTCCCCTTCCTGTTCGGGTGGCGCTCGGCGGTTGTTGTCGCCGGCCAACTAGCTGCCACTGATCCCTTTTCCCCCTTTTCTGTTTATTAGTTGCACCTGTGTTTAGTTTAGGATAATTGGTTGGGCTTTATTTACCAGCCGGCCCGCCTGCTGGTTGTGCGGGATTGTTTTCAGTGTACATGTTGTACACGGCTGTAGGTCACGGATGTCCGTGTATTTTGTATTTTGCTGGACTGTTTAAGTTCCCCGTGTTTGGGGCATTTGTTTGGGTTGGTGTCATTTCACCATTGTGGTGCAAATAAAGTAGCGCTACCCTGAACTCTCTGCTTCCTGTGCCTGACTTCTTCCTCCACTACACCCCGGGCGTTACACACGATCTATGGCAGCAAATAGTTAAACATGTCAGCCAGTATTCAGTAACATACACAGCTGGCTGTATAGTAACAGTGTCAGCTTACATATTTTTACAAACAATCGCCAAAATGAACTAGACAGTCAGGGAGAATATAATAAATTAAATGTCTTGTTATGTTTGAGTCACTCAACATAAGAACATTGCATAATCAAACTCATACTTTAAAATGACTTAAACCAAATCGGAACTGTGTAGACATGATAATGGACCTGTATCAGTGGAGGCTGCTGAGGGGTAGACGGCTAATAATGTCTGGAACGGAGCGAATGGAATGGTACCATTCCACTCCAGCCATTACCACGAGCACGTTCTCCCCAATGAATGTACCACCAACCTCCTGTGACCTACACTATATTCAGACAGTTTCTTGACTGTCCAGCTCACTAATAATCACTAGACAGGACAAGAGTCTACGAAGGGAAGAATGGCTCATAATGTCCGGAAGAGAGCAAATGGAATGGCTTCAAACACCTGGAAACCATGCGTTTGATGTATTTGATACCATCCCACCTATTCTGCACCGGTCATTACCATGAGCTCGTTCTCCCCAATTAAGGTGCCACCAACCTCCTGTGACAGTCAGGGAGCATAAAAAATAAAACATTTTGATGGCAAGGAAATATTTTTCAAAATCAGTACAGTCGCCCAGACCTTGTTGAGGACCGAATGCGTCCCCCGAGCCAAATGAGTTCTACACCCCCGATGTAATCAGTGCTGTGTGTATATATGTGTCTTGTATGTTATAAGGAGATACCCACTGGGTTGTGTGTAGCCTACATACCATGTCAACAAATATCAAACCTGTAGGATTTATAGAAAATGTGTCAAAGAAGGTGTGCAAATTCAAAGTGGAGTGAGAGGGTGACAAATGTGTTCAAATATTCACAAACACGTGTAAATACACACATGCACGGATGCATGAGTACACACACCGATAACAAACATAACAATTGTCATGTGAATCACACAAACTCTTCTCTCTATCCCAGAGTCAATAGTCAGCACACTGTCATGGGGAAAGCATCTCCCTCCAGCTGGGGGTGTGTGGGGCCCCTTAATTGCTTTATGTAATAATACACTGCAGTGCTGCTAAACCCTGCCTTCCCCATCATCTCCTTTCTTCATTAAAACACAACGTCAGCACCCCGGCAACAAAGAGACAATTCACAGAGAGGAGAAGAGGAGGCCTGGTTTGTGCGTACAGAGCAGTGTAGTGCGCAAATCGTAGGCTACACATTCAAATGACTATTTTTCTGGAAAAATAGTAACTCATAAATAGTAACTGTTGTTGACACTTTTTTCTGTCGGGGATCAAAAGCAGAAGAGACGGGAAGGGGGGAGAGAGAGATGGAAAGATACAGCTTTGATACACTGTAGATTCCTTTATTTGTTTTCAGACATACAATATGTCCAACTCCAAAATAGTCTAGACTGGAAGTCAATTGATTCCAGTGTATAAATAGTAATGTATTTGTTTACAAATAACGGTATGTTCACATCTTATTCTTTCTGGTGGTAGTAGTATTATGGTTTAACAGTACCTAAAACCTGGCTGTAATTGTATTTGACCATGGGAAAAATAACTGCTATGTAAAAACATTCACCTTTAGCTTTTACTCTTCATAGACAACGATTCATAATAATGAACTCTAGCTCTGCGTTGTGTCTTTAAATGGATTTCACTTTTCAAACAGTTCATGACAGAATATTTGAGGTTTTGAAGTGTTAAGCATTCTGAGACAGCGCTAGCCTCAGTCGGACCGCCCCTTGGACGGATCTGCCCCGGGGAACACTGACTTTGAAGTGTAGATTAGGGGGAGTTATTTCAATAGGCCCTAATTCCACAGTGAACGCATACGCACACTCTGTGGGATGAATGCTGAAATCGTCTGGGGGGATGGTAGGAGGGAAGTGGAGTCTTCAGAGAAAGAGAGGCCCTGTTGCTCTGAGGTTCTGTGTGTGTGTGTGTATGTGTGTGTGTGTGTGTGTGTGTGTGTGTGTGTGTGTGTGTGTGTGTGTGTGTGTGTGTGTGTGTGTGTGTGTGTGTGTGTGTGTGTGTGTGTGTGTGTGTGTGTGTGTGTGTGTGTGTGTGTGTGTGTGTGTGTGTGTGTGCGCCTCAGTTGGGGCACCTGCACCTTTTAAGGCTTGCAGAAACAGGTATGATCTCAGGGGGGGAAATGAGTGTTAGAAGTCATTTGAATCATCTTCACAGTCATCATCATTCCTCAGGATAATGAACTTTTATTAGTATGAGAGGAGATAATCTGACGATAAAGTAGATAATCATTTGTGCTACCCTGATGAAGACAGCTTGGCTATCAAAATGTTGGCTATAAAATGATTGCATCTGAGCACCTAGTGTACGGCGCTCTTTTTCTTTTTCAAGTCATATGTGCTCACACACACACACATACACACACACTGCACCTCCGCCGACACACACACAAGCAAACAAACAAATAAGAACTAAAAACAAAAGTGTTGTTCTGAACAACAAATGAGGCCAACCCAGATCGGTCCGGTCCGCGAGTGTGTCTTGTTAAAAGAGAAACTTAATCCAACAGCATAACTAAACAGACTGGCATATTTGCTAACAATCTTGGCTGTGGGTAATGTGCTGTGTGGGATGTTAAGGTCAACCCGGATCAATCAAGCTTTCGCTTATTTTAACCAACTGAAGTTTGAAGCGGCAAATCAATGCCTGACCACTTAAATGTTCTGTAGTTAAGTTCAAAGAGCCGCTGCGCGAAGGTGTTTGACAGGTAGTGACATGTTGAGGGGGGAAGTGGAAGTGAGCCTGGGAACGAGGGGGAAAGGTAAAGAACCCCGAGGAACACAGAGTATGAGAAAGTGCGCAGACGGTCTGTGACACAGTCTCTCCCGCTCCTCCATCTCTCACCCTTTGCCATTTTCTTTCCCCGTTCTTTCTTTCCCAGTTCTCTCTTTCCCCGTTCCCTCTTTCCCAGTTCTCTCTTTCCCCGTTCTCTATTTCCCAGTTCTCTCTTTCCCCGTTCTCTCTTTCCCCGTTCTCTTTCCCAGTTCTCTCTTTCCCCGTTCTCTCTTTCCCAGTTCTCTCTTTCCCCGTTCTCTCTTTCCCAGTTCTCTCTTTCCCCGTTCTCTCTTTCCCCGTTCTCTCTTTCCCAGTTCTCTCTTTCCCAGTTCTCTCTTTCCCAGTTCCCCCTTTCCCCGTTCTCTCTTTCCCAGTTCTCTCTTTCCCCGTTCTCTCTTTCCCCGTTCTCTCTTTCCCAGTTCTCCCTTTCCCCGTTCTCTCTTTCCCAGTTCTCTCTTTCCCAGTTCTCTCTTTCCCAGTTCTCTCTTTCCCCGTTCTCTCTTTCCCAGTTCTCTCTTTCCCCGTTCTCTCTTTCCCCGTTCTCTCTTTCCCAGTTCTCTCTTTCCCAGTTCTCTCTTTCCCAGTTCCCTCTTTCCCCGTTCTCTCTTTCCCAGTTCTCTCTTTCCCCGTTCTCTCTTTCCCAGTTCTCTCTTTCCCAGTTCTCTCTTTCCCCGTTCTCTCTTTCCCCGTTCTCTCTTTCCCAGTTCATCCCTTTCCCCGTTCTCTCTTTCCCAGTTCTCTCTTTCCCAGTTCTCTCTTTCCCCGTTCTCTCTTTCCCAGTGCTCTCTTTCCCTGTTCTCCCTTTCCCAGTTCTCCCTTTCCCCGTTCTCTCTTTCCCCGTTCGCCCTTTCCCAGTTCTCTCTTTCCCCGTTCTCTCTTTCCCAGTTCTCTCTTTCCCCGTTCTCTCTTTCCCAGTTCTCTCTTTCCCCGTTCTCTCTTTCCCAGTTCTCTCTTTCCCCGTTCTTTCTTTCCCAGTTCTCTCTTTCCCCGTTCTCTCTTTCCCAGTTCTCTCTTCCCCGTTCTCTCTTTCCCAGTTCTCTCTTTCCCCGTTCTCTCTTTCCCAGTTCTCTCTTTCCCCGTTCTCTCTTTCCCAGTTCTTTCTTTCCCAGTTCTCTCTTTCCCCGTTCTTTCTTTCCCAGTTCTCTCTTTCCCAGTTCTCTCTTTCCCAGTTCTCTCTTTCCCCGTTCTCTATTTCCCAGTTCTCTCTTTCCCCGTTCTCTCTTTCCCCGTTCTCTCTTTCCCAGTTCTCTCTTTCCCTGTTCTCTCTTTCCCAGTTCTCTCTTTCCCCGTTCTCTCTTTCCCAGTTCTCTCTTTCCCCGTTCTCTCTTTCCCCGTTCTCTCTTTTCCAGTTCTCTCTTTCCCAGTTCTCTCTTTCCCAGTTCTCCCTTACCCCGTTCTCTCTTTCCCAGTTCTCTCTTTCCCAGTTCTCTCTTTCCCCGTTCTCTCTTTCCCAGTTCTCTCTTTCCCCGTTCTCTCTTTCCCAGTTCTCCCTTTCCCCGTTCTCTCTTTCCCAGTTCTCTCTTTCCCAGTTCTCTCTTTCCCCGTTCTCTCTTTCCCAGTTCTCTCTTTCCCAGTTCTCTCTTTCCCAGTTCTCTCTTTCCCCGTTCTCTCTTTCCCCGTTCTCTCTTTCCCAGTTCTCTCTTTCCCAGTTCTCTCTTTCCCAGTTCCCTCTTTCCCCGTTCTCTCTTTCCCAGTTCTCTCTTTCCCCGTTCTCTCTTTCCCAGTTCTCTCTTTCCCAGTTCTCTCTTTCCCCGTTCTCTCTTTCCCCGTTCTCTCTTTCCCAGTTCATCCCTTTCCCCATTCTCTCTTTCCCAGTTCTCTCTTTCCCAGTTCTCTCTTTCCCCGTTCTCTCTTTCCCAGTTCTCTCTTTCCCTGTTCTCTCTTTCCCAGTTCTCCCTTTCCCCGTTCTCTCTTTCCCAGTTCTCTTTCTCCACTCCCTTTCTACTTGTTCCTTTCTCTGCTTTCCCTTTTGTCTCTCACCCCGCTCTCTTGCTCTCTTTTCTTTCACTCCTCTTACTTGCTTTTTTTCTCTCTCTCTCATCACCCTCCTCTCTACTTCCAACATGTTCCCAGGCCTCCCGTACTACTGCAGTGCTTGACTTGGCAGAGTGCTTGACCGCTGGGGGAGAACACTAATCATAAAAGGAAAACGATCCATCAGATCAAAGAACTCACAAAGGACTAGCAGAAGAGAGAGTCAATACAGCAGCAGGGACCTATCTTACCATAGGTTCGGTTTGTCTGCCTGTGTGAACAGTGGAATCTGGGTTAGCGAGCTGTTCTCAGTGCCACCATATCAAAATCTCATTTATTTGTCATGTGTCGAAGACAACAAGTGTAGACTTTATTGTGGAATGCTTACTTACTTTCCCAACAATGCAGTTAAAAGTAAGAAAATGAGCAAATAGATAAAAATAGTAACACAATAAAATATAACAATAATGAGCCTATATACAGGGAGTACAGGTACCGAGTCAGTGTACTGGGGTATGAGGTAGTTGGGTTGATTGATTGAGGTAATATGTACATGTAGGTAGGGGTTGAAGAGGGTTAAACCAAGGCCTTAAACATTTTAAAAGGTTAATAAATGATGTTATGATAAACTGTAAGGCTTCTTCAGGAGACCTTTGTGTGTTAAAACCTTTTTTTGAGGGTTGCGTCTTTCAGACACTCTCAGAAGGCGTCTAAATTCAGACTCCTGTCTGGATCCCACCGTGGTTCTCTGTTTTTTTGAGAACACAAGGCTGCCACAGACCTGATGAAACCAGCCACCTGTCAGAAGATGCTTACACTCACTCACCTTAATATACTTGTGATGAAAGGTCCAGTTTGAGTCAAACCCACTTCTGAGCTTTTACTTGCTGATAAGATGGTCCCTGCTGTCAGGGGGAGGTTAGATTTATTAAAATGTTGTTGCTAGGGAAAGTTATGTAAGGGGGATTGGGGAGGCTATATGAGTTACAGGTTGTCTTAGACATTTTGCAGAACTTGGGGAGAGCTATCATATACTGTTATACTGTACTCTGTCCCAACATCTGCCTACAATTATATTACTAAAGGAGTATTTTAATACTTAAACAAAGAGTCTGTGTTTCCTTTCCATTACTAATGTATGTTTGATAATTATATAGACCTGATCATTTGTTGAAGAAATTGACCAACAGGGTGAACAGGAGAAAGTCCCAGTAGCCATTTGATTAACTGTTCAGCAGTCTTATGGCTTGGGGGTAGAAGCTGTTCAGGAGCCTTTTGGTCCCAGACTTGCCGCTCCAGTACCACTTTCCGTGCGGTAGCAGAGAATAAACTGTGACTTGGGTGGCTGGAGTCTTTGACCATTTTTGGGGCCTTCCTCTGACACTGCCTGGTTAGAGGTCCTGGTTGACAAGGGAGCTCGGCCCCAGTGATGTTCTGGGCCATACGCACTACCCTCTGTAGCACCTTGTGGTCGGATGCCGAGCAGCAGCCAGTCAAGACGCTCTCCCTGGTGTAGCTGTATAACTTTTTGAGGATCTGAGGTCCCATGCCAAATCTTTTCAACCTCTTGAGGGGGAAGAGGCATGATAGGTCCTTAGTGATGTGGACACAGAGGAACTTGAATCTCTTGACCGTCTCCACTGTAGCCTCCTCAATTTGAATGGGGGTGTGCTCGGCCCCCCGTTTCCTGTAGTCCACGATCAGCTTCTTCGTTTTTCTGACGTTGAGGTTGATATGGTGTTTGTGTGTGTACAGTGGAAGCTGAGCTACAGAGCTATTCTCTGTGTCACCCTGTGGTTGACTTGCATCCATTTGAACTTCCTCTCCAAGAGACAGCACAAATAGATCTGGGGCTCAGGCTCGTAGTTGACATGAGAGGTAGGTCAAAAGTATTGCAATATACGGGGAATAAAGTGTTATTTGGGATTCAACCCGTGACTGGGAATGGAGATTCCCTTACCGCTCTGAGGCACTCTGTTCTAAACTATTGTGCTGATGTGACATTATTTTCAAAATAAAGTCAGTGGGAAATGTCTGGTTTTCGTAGCTCACCAAGAGAGCCAGGGGAATCCTAGGTAGGGAGGGAGAAAGGATGGAGGGATAGGGCAGCGAGCCACCCAGACAGACCTATAGGCTCTGGAATGCTGCACACTCCCCTTCCCTTGCCAGAGTCAACACTCATTAATTAGTTGTTTCCAACTTTGTGTTTGTGCTTGTTATAATGACGGGGACAGGCATGGCTGGGGATGGGGTAGGCACACTCATCTCTGGAGGAGAGCGGGAGCAGGTTACAGTAATTCCAGAATTGCAGTGTTGTAGAATTTTTGTATGGAGTCTACACACCCACAGCACACTGCGTGCACAATTATTAGGCAAATTGTATTAATTTTATTCGTGAACAAACACAATGCTCTCAGTCAATCCAAAATGTTATTGAACCTCAAACCTGAATGTTTAACAAAGGAAATGTGTGTTTTGTCTTTCTCAGTGGAATATATAATGGTGTAAACATTTATTAGACAACTATTAGCGTGCAGAATTATTAGGCAACTAAATTACAAAAATAACTTCTCCGAACTCAATTATTTATTCTCAATTTTTAGAGTAAGTGTAACAGATAAGTAACACAAAATAACAATTAAATAACATTTTTGGCCTTTCAAAAATATTCAGTGACCAATATAGCCACCCTTCTTTTCAATGACTGCCATGAGCCTTCCATCCATGGAGTCTATCAGTTTCTTGGTCTGTTGACGATGAACTTTCGCTGAAGCAGCAACCACAGCTTCGCAAATGCTGTTCAAAGAGGTGTATTGTCTTCCCTCACTGTAAATCTCACGTTTGAGATGGGCCCACAAGTTCCCAACAGGATTTAAGTCAGGTGAGGAAGGGGGCCAGGTCATTATTCGGGCATCTTTGAGGCCCTTACTGGCTAGCCAAGAAGTGGAGTACTTGGATGCATGTGATAAAGCATTGTCCTGCATAAAGATCATGGCCTTCTTGAATGCTGAGGACTTCTTCCTGTACCACTGCCTGAAGAAAGTATCTTCCAGAAACTGGCAGTAGGTTTGGGAGTTGAGTTTCAGTCCATCTTCAACCTGAAAAGGTCTAACTACCTCATCCTTAATGATAGCAGCCCATACCAGTACCCCTCCTCCACCTTGCTGGCGCCTGTGGTGCCCTGTGTCCATTACTGATCCAGCCACGGGCCCATCCATCTGGTCTATCAAGAGTCACTCTCATTTCCTCTGTCCATAAAATCTTAGAAGAATCTTGTCTTCAGGAATGTCTATGCCCAATCTTGATGCTTCAACTTGTGAATTTTATTCAGTTTCAGCCTTCTTGACCTGTGTTCTTCAACCCTGGTCCGGGAGATTCATAAACTGTGCAGGCATTTGTTCCAGCTAGGGTTGCAAAGCTACCGGTAATTCACCAAAGTTAGCAGAATCTTCTGAAATTTTTGTAATTAATAGGTACTCTATGGCAGCTTTGGTAATTTAAACATAAATAACACATTTTTTTGTATTCATATATAATACTCCTTTTTAAATCTGTGTCCATATGTTTCTAGTGGATAGACCATATGGTCTATCCAATAGACCCATGGTCTATCCACTAGACCCTGGTCAGTCCCTGGATGGGAGACCAGATGCTGCTGGAAGTGGTGTTGGAGGGCCAATAGGAGGCACTCTTTCCTCTGGTCTAAAAAATATCCCAATACCCCAGGGCAGTGATTGGTACCCTACACACCCTACACACCTGTGTAGGGTGCCGTCTTTCGGATGGGACGTTAAACGGGTGTCCTGACTCTCTGAGGTCTGAGGTCATTAAAAGATCCCATGGCACTTATTGTAAGAGTAGGGGTGTTAACCCTGGTGTCCTGGGGGTGTTAACCCTGGTGTCCTGGGGGTGTTAACCCTGGTGTCCTGGGGGTGTTAACCCTGGTGTCCTGGGGGTGTTAACCCTGGTGTCCTGGGGGTGTTAACCCTGGTGTCCTGGGGGGTGTTAACCCTGGTGTCCTGGGGGTGTTAACCCTGGTGTCCTGGGGGTGTTAACCCTGGTGTCCTGGGGGTGTTAACCCTGGTGTCCTGGGGGTGTTAACCCTGGTGTCCTGGCTAAATGCCCAACCTGGCCTTCAAACCATCACGGTCACATAACAATCCCCAGTTTACAATTGGCTCTTTCATCCCCCCTCCTCTCCCCTGTAACTATTCCCCAGGTCGTTGCTGTAAATGAGAACGTGTTCTCAGTCAACTTACCTGGTAAAATAACGGATAAATAAAAAAATACAAAATATGGTTCAAGAGAAAATAGTCTAATTAATGAAAAAAGCATCCAATCAACAACGTGCATTATTTTCTATGAATTTCGTACATCTCTTACAATTACTGACTTATTTAACAACTGCCACCAATTTGGTACCAAAACATTTACAACAAAGACATAAACATAGTATTAAAAAAAAGTGCTAAAAATAATATATACTATATACACATATGTAGTTGAAATCGGAAGTTTACATACACCTCAACCAAATACATTTAAACTCAGTTTTTCACAATTGCTGACATTTAATCCTTGTAAAAAAATGCCCTGATATAGGTCAGTTAGGATCACCACTTTATTTTAAGAATGTGAAATGTCAGAATAATAGTAGAGAAATGATTTATTTCAGCTTTTATTTATTTCATCACATTCCCAGTGGGTCAGAAGTTTACATACACTCAATTAGTATTTGGTAGCATTGCCTTGAAATTGTTTAACTTGGGTCAAGCGTTTTGGGTAGCCTTCCACAAGCTTCCCACAATAAGTTGGGTGCATTTTGGCCCATTCCTCCTGACAGAGCTGGTGTAACTGAGTCAGGTTTGGAGGCCTCCTCGCTCGCACACACTTTTCAGTTCTGCCCACAAATCTTCTTTAGGATTGAGGTCAGGGCTTTGTGATTTTCCACTCCAATACCTTGACTTTGTTGTCCTTAAACCATTTTGCCACAACTTTGGAAGAATGCTTGGTGTCATTGTCCATTTGGAAGACCCATTTGCAACCAAGCTTTAACTTCCTGACTGATGTCTTCAGATGTTGCTTCAATATATGCACATAATTATCCTCCCTCATGAGGCCATCTATTTCATCAAACCAGAGGACATTTCTCGAAAAACAACTATATTTGTCCCCATGTGCAGTTACAAACCGTAGTCTGGATTTTTATGGAGGTTTTGGAGAAGTGGCTTCTTCCTTGCTGAGCGGCCTTTCAGGTTGTCGATATAGGACTCGTTTTACTGTGGATAGATACTTTTGTAGATGTTTCCTCCAGCATCTTCATAAGGTCCTTTGCTGTTGTTCTAGGATTAATTTGCACTTTTCGCACCAAAGTACGTTCATCTCTAGGAGACAGAACGCTTCTCCTTCCTGAGCGGTATGATGGCTACGTGTTCCCATGGTGTTTATACTTGCGTACTATTGTTTGTACAGATGAAAATGGTACCTTCAAGCATTTGGAAATTGCTCCCAAGGATGAACCAGACTTGTGGAGGTCTACAATTTTTGTTTTGTTTTGAAAAACAAGTTTTAATGACTCCAACCTTAGTGTATGTAAACTTCTGACTTCAACTGTATATATATATATATATATATATATATATATATGTCATGCTGAAACTCTCATATTAAACACCACTGTATTCACTAAGTATATTTAGGATCATGTTTTACAGCTTTGTCATTCTAGTTTTTTAAAATTCTTATTTGATTATTTTATATATTCTAGCTCCTGAGTGGTGCAGCGGTCTCAGGAACTGCATCTCAGCGCAGGTGTCACTATAGTACCTGGTTCGAATCCAGGCTGTGATTGGGAGTTCCATAGGTTGGAGTACAATTTGCCTAGCTTCATCTGGATTTGGCCTGAGTAGGCCGTCATTGTAAATAAGAATTTGTTCTTAACTGACTTGCCTAGTTACAGTGCACGCCCAATTTTTCAGTTTTTGATTTGTTAAAAAATTTTGAAATATCCAATAAATGTAGTTCCACTTCATGATTGTGTCCCACTTGTTGTTGATTCTTCACAAAAAAATACAGTTTTATATCTTTATGTTTGAGGCCTGAAATGTGGCAAAAGGTCGCAAAGTTCAAGGGGGCCGAATACTTTCGCAAGGCACTGTAAATAACAAATGTTATCCCAAAAACTTGAAAGCTACCAACATTCTGCTAGTTTACAAGTTTCCAGTACCATACCCTCACTTTGCAAACTTAGTTCCAGCCCAACAGTAACACACCTGGTTAAACGAATTAAGAAGTGGGTTGGAATAAACATCAGTACAGCCTATGGGTCTCCAGGAATTAAACAACATTCTGCTCTGAAGTCAATCCAGGTTGGAGATGAGGACATGACACAACAAATCAACTATGGGATATCCTCCCCGTATCCTTTCCTCAGGGTTTTAGGCTACAGCTTTTAGTTTGGACATCTGTTGACATGTGATATCTAGATCCTATGGGATTATTGTTAGTCTGGACTACTGTTTTAAGTGTGATATGAGATATCGACATCCTATAGGGGGAATGGTAGTTTCACAACCCACTAAGCTGGTGTCAACTTGTTCCTCGAGGTGCCACTCATTTTGGATTTTAGTAGCTACTGACAGCTACTCATCTAGAATGATTTACTGTCAATTTAGCAGATCTGAACCCCTGGTTTCCTGCAGGGCAGTAGTATGCAATCCAAGCCAGGACTGGAAGAGAAGACATGTTTAAACTCATATTGAATAGGCGTTAATATACCGTGGTAGACTTTACCATTAGGCAGAAGAGGCAATTGTCTCAGGCCTCACATCCTCAAGGGATCTTGTGTGCTGGACACAAGAAAACCTTTTTAGTTTCTTTATCATTTCTCAGTTTAAGGTCCGTCCATGCTCCGCAAGCTGCAGCAATGGGGCGCTATCAGAGCGTGGCAGATAAAATAAAAAGTAAGAAAGATGATTTAATTTTAACAGAGTAATTACTTAAATTAAGGAATTCCTTTAGTAAAAAGACAGGTACTGCTGATTATACTGCCATCATTGTTGAGGCAGATGACATGAACAGTGCATTCGGAAAGTATTCAGACCCCTTGACTTTTTCCACATTTTGTTACGCTACAGCCTTATGATGTAATGGATTAAATTGTTTTCCCCCCTCATCAATCTACACACAATACCCCATTATGACAAAGCAAACACGGGTTTAGAGTTTTTTGCTAATTTATATATATATATGTTAAACTGAAATATCACATTCAGAGCCTTTACTCAGTACTTTGTTGAATAACCTTTGGCAGCGATTACAGCCTCGAGTCTTCTTGGGTATGAAACTACAAGCTTGGTAAACCTGTATTTGAGGAGTTTCCCCCATTCTTCCCTGCAGATCCCCTCAAGCTCTGTCAGGTTGGATGGGAGCGTTGCTGCACAGCTATTTTTAGGTCTCTCCAGAGATGTTCAAGTACAGGCTCTGGCTGGGCCACTCATGAACGTTCTAGGAAGAGTCTTGGTGGTTCCAAACTTATTCCATTTAAGAAATGATGGAGGCCACTGTGTTCTTGGGGACCTTCAATGCTGCAGAAATGTTTTTGGTACCCTTCCCCAGATTTGTGTCTCGATGCAATCCTGTCTCGGAGCTCTACGGACAATTCCTTCGACCTCATGGCTTGGGTTTTTAGCTCGGACATGCACTTTCAACTGTGGGACCTTATATAGAAAGGTGTGTGCCTTTCCAAATCATGTCCAATCAATTGAATTTACCACAGGTAAAGAGAAGCATCTCAAGGATGATCAATGGGAACAGGATGCACCTGAGCTCAATTTCGAGTCTCATAGCAAAGGGTCTGAATACTTAAGTAAATAAGGTATCTGTTTTTTATTGTAAATTTCTAAAAATCGGTTTTCGCTTTGTCATTATGGGCAATTGTGTGTAGATTAATGAGTGAAAATATTTTATTAAATCAACTTTAGAATAAGACTGTAACGTAACAAAATACTTTCTGAATGCAGAAAGACATCAAAACTATGAAATAACACATATGGAATCATGTAGTAAATATATTTTCGATTTTATATTCTTCAAAGTAGCCACCCTTTGCCTTCATCCCAGCTTTGCACACTCTTCAAATCAAATCAAAGTTTATTTGTCACATGTGCCGAATATAACAGTAGACCTTACAGTGAAATGCTTACTTACAGGCTCTAACCAATAGTGCAAAAAAGGTATTTGGTAAAAAATAAGTAAGTAAAGAAATAAAAACAACAGTAATGAGACAGTCTATATACAGTAGCGAGGCTATAAAAGTAGCGAGACTACATACAGACACCGGTTAGTCAGCCTCATTGAGGTAGTATGTACATGTAGATATGGTTAAAGTGACTATGCATATATGATGAACATAGAGTAGCAGTAGCGTAAAAGAGGGGTTGGCGGGTGGCGGGACACAATGCAGATAGCCCGGTTTGCCAATGTGCGGGAGCACTGGTTGGTCGGGCCAGTTGAGGTAGTATGTACATGAATGTATAGTTAAAGTGACTATGCATATATGATAAACAGAGAGTAGTAGCAGCAGCGTAAAAAGAGGGGTTGGGGAGGTACACAATGTACCGGGTAACCGGTAATCGGGTAGCCGATTACCTGTTCAGGAGTCTTATGGCTTGGGGGTAGAAGCTGTTCAGGAGCCTTTTGGTCCCAAACTTGGCGCTCCAGTACCACTTTCACCGCCTGGTGTAGAGGGCCTGGATGGCAGGCAGCTTAGCCTCAGTAATGTACTGGGCCTTACGCACGACCCTCTGTAGTTCCTTCCGGGCGGAGGCCGAGCAATTGCGTACCAGGCAGTGATGCAACCAGTGATGCTCTCGATGTTGCAGCTGTAGAACCTTTTGAGGATTCAGGACCCATGCCAAATCTTTTTAGTTTCCTGAGGGGGAATAGGCTTTGTCGTGCCCTCTTCACGACCGTCTTGGTGTGTCTCATCTGTCTTGGCATTGTCTCAACCAGCTTCACCTGGAATGATTTTCCAACAGTCTTGAAGGAGTGCCCACATACGCTGAGCACCTGTTCGCTGCTTTTCCTTCACTCTGTGGTTCAGCCCTTACACTGCCTGGAGGTGTGTTGAGTCATTGTCCTGTTGAAAAACAAATGATTGTCCCACTAAGCGCAAACCAGATGGGATGGAGTATCGCTGCAGTGCGTTGAATCCTAAAGTCACTGACAGTGTCACCAGCAAAGCACCCCCACAATATCATACCTTCTCCTCCATGCTTCACCACGGTGGGAACCACACATGCAGAGATCATCCGTTCACCTACTCTGCGTCTCTCAAAGACATGGCGGTTGGAACCAAAAATCTCAAATTTGGACTCATCAGACCAAAGACGATTTCCACTGGTCTAATATTCATTGCTTGTGTTTCTTGGCTCAAGCAAGTCTCTTCTTCTTAATGGTGTCCTTTAGTCGTGGTTTCTTTGCAGTAATTCGACCATGAAGGCCTGATTCACGCAGTCTCCTGTGAACAGTGTCTGGTACTTGTAACTTCTGAGGCTGGTAACTCTAACAAACGTATCCTCTGCAGCAGAGGTAAATCTGGGTCTTCCTTTCCCGTGGCGGTCCTCATGAAAGCCAGTTTCATCATAGCGCTTGATGGTTTGAGACTGCACTTGAAGAAACATTCAACATTCTTAAAATGTTCCAGATTGACTGAACTTCATGGCTTAAAGTAATGATGGACTGTTATTTCTCTTTATTTGAGCTGTTCTTGCCATAATAAGAACTTGGTATTTTACCAAATAGGGCTATCTTCTGTATACCACCCCAAACCTTGTCACAACACAACTGATTAGCTCAAACGCATTAAGGAAAGCAATTCCACAAATTAACTTGTGACAAGTCCACCCCTGCTAATATAAAACTTAGTACATGAGGCTCACACTGAAACTCAGCAATGCATTCTTACTAAGCAACCGCATTTTAAACAGCGGAATTAAAATGTTAAAAACAACTGTGGCCACAACAATAGGACTGTCCTCAGATACCTGTAATGACTGGCCAGGAGTTTTAATAAAAGAAAACAGAAAATGACAGTCTCCATAAAACAATCATCTCTTGTAAGATGATCTGTCACTATTATTTTACACATTTTGTTTGAAAGTTATTGCCTTCAGTTTAAAAACAATAATTCTCCTTCATCCTATTGTTTTACTGTAAAATGTCACAATTTAAAATGTGCTTTCAATAAAGTTTTATTTGATTGATTTGTACACAATTAGTGGCTTTGTGTGGTTCAGTCAAGTTTTGGCAAGAGGGGACCATATCAATCCATAACTTTCAGAGTGATCAGTGTAGTTTCTCAGTTGACCAGAGGAGGGTAGTATATGACTCTTCACATGGGAGGACTGCTCTAGAAAGATGGGGAGAAGTGACTAAATCAAGCATTTAGATGTTTCACAGAAGTTAGTACTTATTTTGAAAGCAGAAAACAATGTTGGATCGCTAAAGCACAAAAGAGAACTTAGTTTACTTTTATTGTAAAACCAGTTGACATTACATTTTTTTTTTTAAATAGTTGTCATGATGCGCCCTTTGCTAAGTGCTCCTCCCATTGGTTGCTCAGGTAACATCCCAAATGGCACCCTATTCCCCATATAGTGCACTACTTTTGACCAGGGTGCATATAGGAAATAGTGTGCCATTTGGGACAGATCTTCTGGCCTCTAGAGGACCTGTGAGCAGAGGTTGGGTTCACATTGAAACATGCCAAATAGATGATATATTGTACCCCCTGAGAAAAGCCAGCCTTTCCTCAAACCATCAGAAAAAAATAAATACAATACACAAATATTGTAGACAGCATGTCAGTGTTTCCATTTCTGTGTATATTGTTTCCTTGACGTTTGCGGTGGAATCAGTCACACATACCCTAGAGGAGCTGTCTGTCTGACACTGGGCCTCGGCCTTGACTGGTTAGAGTTAAGTCCAGGGCCCGTATTCATAAAATGTCTCAGTGTATGAGGGCTGATCTAGGATCAGTTGCCTTTTAGATCCTAATGAATACAAATATAAATCGACAGTGGGTACCCGTTCCGAGATCAGCACTGCACTGTTCACAGCTTGAATCCAGAGTGTAGGGCCACCACTCCTCCTGTCAGGTTGTGGTAGCGGACAGAAAATAACCCTGCATCCTCAATCATTTGTTTGAATGTCTCCTGTAGAGGGAGAGAAGAGGAGAGAGAAACAGTTAGGTAAAAACATACAGCAAAACTTAGGTTTACAAACATACACAATATTCAATGTAATTTAGTCAGGCAGTATTTGAAGAAAATACTTTGAGAAATATATTCAGCACAATTATGGCCACCAAAGGGCCAGACAGAATAGGTGCAGAAGGATGATTGAATCATTCATTCTTACCTGGTCTGGGAACTTCCTGATGCTCTCCACCAGGTACTGATAGGACTTCCAGTCGCCAGCGATCACCTCCCCCAGCACTGGGATCATCTGGAAACTGTAGGCATCATAGAGCCTGGCCAGCAGGGGATTGGTGACTTTACTGAACTCCAGACACATGAACCTTCCCCCTGGCTTCAGCACCCGCACAGCCTCCTGTAGAGCCTGGAAATAAGACGGAGGAAAAACATTTCATTTGATCATTTTAGGTAAGTATTGGCCCGTAGAAGAGTATTCTATTTGGCTACATTATCAAGTTTGATTTCTGGTGTACAATGACTGCAAGATGAATTACAAATGTTTATTTCCTTGCCTGTCAGGAGTACACTGAAATTAAGTGGATTGAGAAGGATTACCAGGTCTATGTGGGTGACATTACGGATGCCAAAAGCAATGGTGTACACGTCAAACTGGTCATCATCGAAAGGCAGTTCCTCTGCATCTCCTACCACCCAGGACAGACCTGTGATACACACACAGGTAAGGGAAAACACAGGGTTATGTCACATCATATACCCCAGTCAAGCCAAAATAAATAATGAGCACTTATTGAGAGCACAGTCCACAGACATGTCTAATGAGGGTAATATGGTGTACTAAAGAAAGGTAGTAAATGGAGGGTAATATGGTGTACTAAAGAAAGGTAGTAAATGGAGGGTAATATGGTGTACTAAAGAAAGGTAGTAAATGGAGGGTAATATGGTGTACTAAAGAAAGGTAGTAAATGGAGGGTAATATGGTGTACTAAAGAAAGGTAGTAAATGGAGGGTAATATGGTGTACTAAAGAAAGGTAGTAAATGGAGGGTAATATGGTGTACTAAAGAAAGGTAGTAAATGGAGGGTAATATGGTGTACTAAAGAAAGGTAGTAAATGGAGGGTAATATGGTGTACTAAAGAAAGGTAGTAAATGGAGGGTAATATGGTGTACTAAAGAAAGGTAGTAAATGGAGGGTAATATGGTGTACTAAAGAAAGGTAGTAAATGGAGGGTAATATGGTGTACTAAAGAAAGGTAGTAAATGGAGGGTAATATGGTGTACTAAAGAAAGGTAGTAAATGGAGGGTAATATGGTGTACTAAAGAAAGGTAGTAAATGGAGGGTAATATGGTGTACTAAAGAAAGGTAGTAAATGGAGGGTAATATGGTGTACTAAAGAAAGGTAGTAAATGGAGGGTAATATGGTGTACTAAAGAAAGGTAGTAAATGGAGGGTAATATGGTGTACTAAAGAAAGGTAGTAAATGGAGGGTAATATGGTGTACTAAAGAAAGGTAGTAAATGGAGGGTAATATGGTGTACTAAAGAAAGGTAGTAAATGGAGGGTAATATGGTGTACTAAAGAAAGGTAGTAAATGGAGGGTAATATGGTGTACTAAAGAAAGGTAGTAAATGGAGGGTAATATGGTGTACTAAAGAAAGGTAGTAAATGGAGGGTAATATGGTGTACTAAAGAAAGGTAGTAAATGGAGGGTAATATGGTGTACTAAAGAAAGGTAGTAAATGGAGGGTAATATGGTGTACTAAAGAAAGGTAGTAAATGGAGGGTAATATGGTGTACTAAAGAAAGGTAGTAAATGGAGGGTAATATGGTGTACTAAAGAAAGGTAGTAAATGGAGGGTAATATGGTGTACTAAAGAAAGGTAGTAAATGGAGGGTAATATGGTGTACTAAAGAAAGGTAGTAAATGGAGGGTAATATGGTGTACTAAAGAAAGGTAGTAAATGGAGGGTAATATGGTGTACTAAAGAAAGGTAGTAAATGGAGGGTAATACTGTGTGCATATAAATAATATAGATAGTAGCCGGACTAATCAGTGGGTGAGGTGATACACCAGATTATGTACAATTCAATAAAAACGTTCCAATTAAATCTCCCTACCACTACTGACGCCCATGCTCTCCGCTTTCTGTTTGCCCACTTTTAGCATCTCCTTGTTGATGTCACAGACTACAGCCCTGGACTCTCTGGCCTCCGTCTCCATCTCTATTCCCTCCGTGGGGGTCGTGTAGCTGGTTGAGATCTCCTGCCAGGAGGGGGTCTGGTTGGCCCGGGCAGTCCGCCGTGCAACACGCTCCTGCTGAGACCTCACATAGTTCAGGAATCTGAAGGAGATGTCACCTGGAGGTGCACAGTTCAAGTGATTTATTTGAATTGGCAGAGAAAAATTGAGTTACAAGTGTGTAACCAGTGGGATGTGAACAAAACATGCGCTTACAAGTCTAAGGCAGGGCTAGCTCACCACGAGAGTCGAATTCAAAAATCACCTGTGCTACATAAGGACTAGTGTTATGAACACTGAATAAGAAGCCGACCTGTTCCTCCAGCTACGTCCAGTAGGCGTATGCCTGGCTGGGGGTTCATAACGTGGAGTAGCATATCCTTCCAGAGCCGGTGGACCCCCAGACTCATAGCATCATTCATCACATCGTACTTCTGGGCCACGCTCTCAAACACCTTGTAAACTGGAGATACAGGTGAAGGTTTGAACACAGATGAATAGGGGAAACCTACTCTATAACTATACAAATCTCTGGGTTAACATTTTGAAGGAAGAGTCGATCAGGGACTGGGAATAAAGCCCATATTACGCCAGCATTGGGGCATGCACGGCTAACCGTGGCAAAAGAGTTAGGGGGGGCATGTAAAAGAGTGTGGGGAGGGGGTCATGTAAGAGTTGGGGGGGGGGGGGGGGGGGGCATGTAGACTAACTTACCCACGCGGATCGTTGTAGGGCAAGGTTAACAATCGGTTTTCAAGCGAGATAACATTAACTAAATAGGTCAAATGGTTTGCCTCTACAGACTTTGAGATACATTTGCAATGAACATACAATCCAAAATCGGGCATTAATGGCCAACTGAACCAACAAGCTAGGCGTATCAATTAATACATATCTGATCAGCCTTAACGTAGCTACCTAACGTTAACGTTACCTCTCTCTGCCTTCTCTCCTTCGGACACAGTCTCGAAGCCGAAATGTGTACTTTTGTCCGCGGCACCATCGCTGAAACATCGACAAGCTGAAAGATTTGAAGGGCAACTTGAACTGACTATTCGAACAGACACACTGCTATTGATAGTTCGAAAAGCATCACGAACTATTCTCCGAGCGAGCAACCTAATGGAAGCCGCCATGGTATTTTTCTTCTTCTGTGGGCTTTATGGCGGACTACAACTCAACAAGGTCTATTGCCGCCACCAACTGGACGGGTTTAAAAAACAACGTAAAAGAAAACCCATATAAAAAATCAGTGGTTGAACAAGTGCCCAATTGTCATACTTGAGTAAAAGTAAAGATTCCTTAATAGAACATGACTAAAGAAAAGTGAAAGTCACGCAGTAAAATACTTATTGAGTAAAAGTCGAAGTATTTGGTTTTAAATATACTTAAGTATCGAAGGTAAAAGTATACATCGTTTCAAATTGCTTATATTAAGCAAACCAGACGGCACAATTGTATTTTCTTTTTTAAATTTACGGATAGCCAGGGACACATTCCAACACAGACATAATTTACAAACGAAGCATTTGTGTTTCGTGAGTCCGCCAGATCAGAGGCAGTAGGGTAGACTAGGGATGGTCTCTTGATAAGTGCGTGAATTGGACAATATTCCTGTCCAGGTAAGCATTCAAAATGTAACAAGTACTTTTGGGTGACAGGGAAAATGTAGGAGTAAAAATTACATAATTTTCTTGTCAAAATATAAATAGTAAAGTAAAGTACAGACACCCTAAAAAACAACTTCAGTGTACTTTAAAGTATTTTTACTTAAGTACTTTACACCACTGATAAAAATAGTACGTTGACAAAACCAAACCAAAACTCCACTTCCTTCCTTCAAATCCCCATTTTTCGCTTCTCAGGCTCTAGGTCCTGAAAGAGTGGTACGGCTTGTGACAATACTCCATCCGCCGAATCCACAATAATATCTATTTTCCTGGAACTCCACCTTAGCAGTGCCAACAATCACCATAGCTATAAAGGCCACAAAGTCCACCTTGTTAAACTTTAAAATATCTGGGTTCTGCTGGTGAAAGGCAACCCCTGCAGCCTGCAGTTTTTATTTTATTTAACCTTTATTTAACTAGGCAAGTCAGTTAAGAGCACATTTTTATTTACAATGACGGCCTACCCCGGCCAAACCCGGACAACACTGGGCCAATTGTGTGCTGGGATGCAGTGTACACTGGGATGCAGTTTATTAAACCACTGCGCCACTCTGGAGTCCAGTGAAGGCCTATCCACCACCACGGACTCTTCAGGAGTACCTTTCAAACCCTCAACCCTTTTAACAGACACTGCATATGAAATGCTCTGGACAGCCCTAACTTTGGCCGCCTCATTCTCTTTCATCCTTGTCGGGCATTCGAAAGACGTGGCTTCATGGTTCCCACCACAATTGAAACATGTCACATTTTCATCACTTTTAAAACACATCAAATCAAATCAAAAGTATGTATATAGCCCTTCGTACATCAGCTGATATCTTAAAGTGCTGTACAGAAACCCAGCCTAAAACCCCAAACAGCAAGCAATGCAGGTGTAGAAGCACGGTGGCTAGGAAAAACTCCCTAGAAAGGCCAAAACCTAGGAAGAAACCTAGAGAGGAACCAGGCTCTGAGGGGTGGCCAGTCCTCTTCTGGCTGTGCCGGTACATGGCCAAGATGTTGAAACGTTCATAGATGACCAGCAGGGTCAAATAATAATCACAGTGGTTGTAGAGGGTGCAACAGGTCAGCACCTCTGCAGTAAATGTCAGTTGGTCAGGGTTCCATAGCCGCAGGCAGAACAGTTTAAACTGGAGCAGAAGCACGACCAGGTGGACTGGGGACAGCAAGGAGTCATCAGGACAGGTAGTCCTGAGGCATGGTGTTAGGGCTCAGGTCCTCAGAGAGAAGAGAAAGTGAAAAAGAGAATGAGAGAGAGAGAGAGAAAGAGAGAGAGAATTAGAGGGAGCATACTTAAATTCACACAGGACACCAGATAAGACAGGAGAAATACTCCAGATATAACAAACTGACCCTAGCCCCCCGACACAAACTATTGCAGCGTAATGTCTGCTGAGACAGAAGGGGTCGGGAGACACTGTGGCCCCGTCCGACTATACCCCCGGACAGGGCCAACCAGGCAGGATATAACCCCACCCAATTTGCCAAAGCACAGCCCCCATACCACTAGAGGGATATCTTCAACCACCAACTTACTACTCTGAGACAAGTCTGAGTATAGCCCACAAAGATCTCCCCCACGGTTCGAACCCGAGGGGGGGGGTGCCAACTAGAGGTCGACCGATTAATCGGAATGGCCGATTAATTAGGGCCGATTTCAAGTTTTCATAACAATCGGAAATCTGTATTTTTGGACACCGATTATTTAATCTTTATTTAACTAGGCAAGTCAGTTAAGAACGCATTCTTATTTTCAATGGCGGCCTAAGAACGGTGGGTTAACTGCCTTGTTCAGGGGCAGAACGACAGATTTTGACCTTGTCAGCTCAGGGATTCAATCTTGCAACCTTAGAGTTAACTAGTCCAACGCTCTACCTCGACCACCTGCCTCTCATTGCACTCCACGAGGAGCCTGCCTGTTACGCGAATGCAGTAGAAGCCAAGGTAGGTTGCTAGCTAGCATTAAACCTATCTTATAAAAAACAATCAATCAATCAATCATAATCACTAGTTAACTACACATGGTTGATGATATTACTCGTTTATCTAGCGTGTCCTGCGTTGCATATAATCGATGCGTTGCGTATCGTTGCTCCAATGTGTACCTAACCATAAACATCAATGCCTTTCACATGCTGTTGTGCAAATGGAATAGACAACAGGTGGAAATTATAGGCAATTAGCAAGACACCCCCAATAAAGGAGTGGTTCTGCAGGTGGTGACCACAGACCACTTCTCAGTTCCTATGCTTCCTGGCTGATGTTTTGGTCACTTTTGAATGCTGGCGGTGCTTTCACTCTAGTGGTAGCATGAGACGGATTCTACAACCCACACAAGTGGCTCAGGTAGTGCAGCTCATCCAGGATGGCACATCAATGCGAGTTGTGGCAAGAAGGTTTGCTGTGTCTGGAGGCGCTACCAGGAGACAGGCCAGTACATCAGGAGACGTGGAGGAGGCCGTAGGAGGGCAACAACCCAGCAGCAGGACCGCTACCTCCGCCTTTGTGCAAGGAGGAGCAGGAGGAGCACTGCCAGAGCCCTGCAAAATGACCTCCAGCAGGACACAAATGTGCATGTGTCTGCTCAAACGGTCAGAAACAGACTCCATGAGGGTGGTATGAGGGCCCGACGTCCACAGGTGGGGGTTGTGCTTACAGCCCAACACTGTGCAGGATGTTTGGCATTTGCCAGAGAACACCAAGATTGGCAAATTCGCCACTGGCGCCCTGTGCTCTTCACTGATGAAAGCAGGTTCACACTGAGCACATGTGACAGACGTGACAGAGTCTGGAGACGCCGTGGAGAACGTTCTGCTGCCTGCAACATCCTCCAGCATGACTGGTTTGGCGGTGGGTCAGTCATGGTGTGGGGTGGCATTTCTTTAGGGGGACGCACAGCCCTCCATGTGCTCGCCAGAGGTAGCCTGACTGCCATTAGGTACCGAGATGAGATCCTCAGACCCCTTGTGAGACCATATGCTGGTGCGGTTGGCCCTGGGTTCCTCCTAATGCAAGACAATGCTAGACCTCATGTGGCTGGAGTGTGTCAGCAGTTCCTGCAAGAGGAAGGCATTGATGCTATGGACTGGCCCGCCCGTTCCCCAGACCTGAATCCAATTGAGCACATCTGGGACATCATGTCTCGCTCCATCCACCAACGCCACGTTGCACCACAGACTGTCCAGGAGTTGGCGGATGCTTTAGTCCAGGTCTGGGAGGAGATCCCTCAGGAGACCATCCGCCACCTCATGAGGAGCATGCCCAGGCGTTGTAGGGAGGTCATACAGGCACGTGGAGGCCACACACACTACTGAGCCTCATTTTGACTTGTTTTAAGGACATTACATCAAAGTTGGATCAAACTGTAGTGTGGTTTTCCACTTTAATTTTGAGTGTGACTCCAAATCCAGACCTCCATGGGTTGATACATTTGATTTCCATGTATCATTTTTGTCAGCACATTCAACTATGTAAAGAAAAAAGTATTTAATAAGAATATTTCATTCATTCAGATCTAGGATGTGTTATTTTAGTGTTCCCTTTATTTTTTTGAGCAGTGTATATATTTTTAAGCCTGCATATTTAGCTAAAAGAAATCCAGGTTAGCAGGCAATATTAACCAGGTGAAATTGTGTCACTTTTCTTGCGTTCATTGCACGCAGGGTCAGGGTATATGCAACAGTTTGGGCCGCCTGGCTCATTGCGAACTAATTTGCCAGAATTTTACATAATTATGACATAACATTGAAGGTTGTGCAATGTAACAGCAATATTTAGACTTATGGATGCCACCCGTTAGATAAAATACGTAAATGGTTCCGTATTTCACTGAAAGAATAGACGTCTTGTTTTCGAGATGATAGTTTCCGGATTCAACCATATTAATGACCTAAGGCTCGTATTTCTGTGTGTTATCATGTTATAACTAAGTCTGATTTGATAGAGCAGTCTGACTGAGCGATGGTAGGCACCAGCAGGCTCATAAGCATTCATTCAAACAGCACTTTCGTGCGTTTGCCAGCAGCTGTTTATGACTTCAAGCCTATCAACTCCCGCGATTAGGCTGGTGTAACCGATGTGAAATGGCTAGCTAGTTAGCGGGGTGCGCGCTGATAGCGTTTCAAACATCACTCGCTCTGAGACTTGGAGTGGTTGTTCCCCTTGCTCTGCATGGGTAACGCTGCTTCGATGGTGGCTGTTAGTCATATAGATGACTCATGTTAAAAGGAACCACCAGCTTTCATATGTTCTCATGTTTTGAGCAAGGAACTGAAACATTAGCTTTCTTACATGGCACATATTGCACTTTTACTTTTTTCTCCAACACTTTGTTTTTGCATTAGTTAAACCCAATTGAACATGTTTCATTATTTATTTGAGGCTAAATTGATTTTATTGATGTGTTATATTAAGTTAAAATAAGTGTTCATTCAGTATTGTTGTAAATGTCATTATTACAAATAAAATTCAAAAATCAGCAGATTAATCGGTATCGGCTTTTTTGTGGTCCTCCAATAATCGGTATCGGTGTCGGAGTTGAAAAATCATAATCGGTCGACCTCTAGCGCCAACCCAGACAGGAAGATCACGTCAGAGACTCAACCCACTCAAGTGACGCACCTCTCCTAGGGACAGCATGGAAGAGCACCAGTAATAGGGTTAGAGGCAGAGAATCCCAGTGGAGAGAGGGGAACCGGCCAGGCAGAGACAGCAAGGGTGGTTCGTCGCTCCAGTGCCTTTCCGTTCACCTTCACACCCCTGGGCCAGACTACACTCAATCATTGGGCCTACTGAAGAGATGAGTCTTCAATAAATACTTCAAGATCGAGACCGAGTCTGCGTCTCTCACATGGATAGGCAGACATTCCATAAAAATGGAGCTCTATAGGAGAAAGCCCTGCCTCCAGCTGTTTGCTTTGAAATTCTAGGGACAAAAAGGAGGCCTGCGTCTTGTGACCGTAGCTTATGTGTAGGTATGTACGGCAGGACCAAATCGTAAAGATAGATAGGAGCAAGCCCATGTAATGATTTCTAGGTTAGCAGTAAAACCTTGAAATCATCCCTAGCCTTAACAGGAAGCCAGTGTAGAGAGGCTAGCACTGGAGTAATATGATCGATATTTTTGGTTCTCAAGATTCTAGCAGCCGTGTTTAGCACTAACTGAAGTTGATTTAGTTCTTTATCTGGGTAGCCGGAAAGTGGAGCATTGCAGTAGTATAATCTAGATTTTTGCAATGAGACAACTCTTGAAACAGAGTTGATATGTTCGTCAAAAGAGAGATCATGGTCCAGAGTAACGCCAAGGTCCTTTAAAGTTTTATTTGAGACGACTGTACAATCATCAAGATTAATTGTCAGATTCAACAGAAGATCTCTTTGTTTCTTGGGACATAGAACTAGCATCTCTGTTTTGTCCAAGTTTAAAAGTAAAACATTTGCCACCATCCACTTCCTTATGTCTGAAATACAGGCTTCCAGGGAGGGCCCATTTGGCTGCTTCACCATGTTTCATTGAAATGTACAGCCATGTATCGTCCGCATAGCAGTGAAAGTTATCATTATGTTTCAAAATGAAATCACCAAGAGGTAAAATATATAGTGAAAACATTAGTGGTCCTAAAACGGAACCTTGAGGAACACCAACATTTACAGTTGATTTGTCAGAGGACAAACCATTCACAGAGACAAGCTGATATTTTTCTGACAGGTAAGATCTAAACCAGGCCAGAACCTGTCCGTGTATACCAATTTGGGTTTCCAATCTCTCCAAAAGAATGTGGTGATCGATGGTGTCAAAAGCAGCACTAAGGTCTAGGAGCACCAGGACAGATGCAGAGCCTTGGTCTGACGCCATTAAAAGGTAATTTACCACCTTCACGAGTGCAGTCTCAGTGCTATGGTGGGGTCCAAAACCAGACTGAAGCGTTTCGTATACATTGTTAGTCTTCAGGAAGACAGTAAGTTGCTGCGCAACAGCTTTTTTAAACATTTTTGAGAAGAATGGGAGATTTGATATAGGTCAACATTTTTTTAATTTTCTGGTTCAAGGTTTGGCTTTTTCAAGAGAGGCTTTATTACTGCCACTTTTAGTGAGTTTGGTACACATCCGGTGGATAGGGAGCCGTTTATTATGTTCAACATAGGAGGGCCAAGCACAGGAAGCAGCTCTTTCAGTAGTTTAGTTGGAATAGGGTCCGGTATGCAGCTTGAAGGTTTAGAGGCCATGACTATTTTCATCAATGTGTCAAGAGCTATAATATTAAAACACTTGAGTATCACCTTTGATCCTAGGTCCTGGCAGTGTTGTGCAGACTCAGGACAACTGAGCATTGGAGAAATACCCAGATTTAAAGAGGAGTCCGTAGTTTGCTTTCTAATGATCATGATCTTTTCGTCAAATAAGTTAATGAATTTATCACTGCTGAAGTGAAAGCCATCCTCTCTTGGGGAATGCTGCTTTTTAGTTAGCTTTGCGACAGAAGGCCTGTAAACAGAAGCTATAAAAAGTAATTGAGTAGGTTGCATAGATTTCATGACTAGAAGCTCAAAAGACCAAAAGACAGTCATTTTTTTCCAATCGTAAATGTTAGCAACACCTCTGCCTTTGCGGGATGCGCTGGGGATATGGTCTTTAGTGTAACCAGGAGGAGAGGTCTCATTTAACACAGTAAATTCATCAGGCTTAAGCCATGTTTCAGTCAGGCCAATCACATCAAGATTATGATCCGTGATTAGTTCATTGACTATAACTGCCTTGGAAGTGAGGGATCTAACATTAACCTCACTAGGGTATGTGGGATGCTAGCGTCCCACCTGGCCAACATCCAGTGAGATTGCAGAGCGTCAAATTCAAATACAGAAATACTCCTTATAAAATTTCAGAAAACACAAGTATTTTACATAGGTTTAAATATGAACTTATTGTGAATCCAACCACTGTGTCAGATTTCAAAAATGCTTTACTGCGAAAGCATACCTTAAGATTATTTGTGAACATCGCCCAGCGGACAAATCATTACAAACAGTAACCAGCCAAGTAGAAGAGTTACACAAGTCAGAAATATAGATAAAATTAATCCCTTACCTTTGATGATCTTCATATGTATGCACTCAGAAGACATTCATTTACTCAATAAATGTTCCTTTTGTTCGATAAAGTCTCTCTTTATATCCAAAAACCTCAGTTTTGTTCTCGCGTTTTCTTCAGTAATCTACAGGCTCAAACGCAGTCACAACAGGCAGACAAAAAAATCCAAATTGTGTCCGTAAAGTTCATAGAAACATGTCAAACGATGTTTATATTCAACCCTCAGGCTGCTTTTAGCCTAAATAATTGATAATATTTCAACTGGACAATAACGTCGTTAATATAAAATGTAAACAAGAAAGGCACTCTCTCGGTCGCGCCCTTGAAAAAGCTCTGTGACATGGCAGGGTCCACTCATTCTGACTGCTCTTACTCCATCATTTTTCAGATTACAAGCCTGAAACCATTTCTAAAGACTGTTGACATCTAGTGGAAGGCATAGGAATTGCAATTTGAGTCCTAAGTCAATGGATACTGTAATGGCATTGAATAGAAAAAAATATATTAAAAAAATCCTACTTCCTAAATGGATTTTTCTCAGGTTTTCGCCTGACAAATCAGTTCTGTTATACTCACAGACACTATTTTAACAGTTTTGGAAACTTTGCATATCATATATTCTGGGCCCGAGTAGCAGGCAGTTTAATTTGTGCACGCTTTTCATCCAAAATTCCAAAGTTTTAAGTAGCCCTATTTTGAGATGTGAGATATCACAATCTTTTTCAATAATGACAGGAATGAAGGAGGTCTTTGTTTACCCAGCACTCTCTCCACCAGTTTGGATATCTCAAATGTATTCTTCAAGATTGGGAATCCGATCAGCTGCTCCTCTTTAACAAACCATACTCTTACAAGAAACATTCTCAGCACTGTACACTACTTTGCCACATTTTCCATTCTTTTGGACAATATTCCAATCAGCGTCCGCTTCCGCCATCTTTCAGGCCGCAATGGTGAATCTCATGCCGCTTTAAAAGTAACTGGGAACGCGTTCAAGACAACTGGGAACTCAAATGTGTTTTGAATGGTCATCCGACCCAAAAATCCGACCCATTTTTTAAAAGTACCACATGACAACTGGGAACTCTGAGAAAACGAGGTCAAACCATGACATGATTTTCAGGTTGGAAAGTCAGAGCTCTAGAAAGTTGCCAGAGTTTCCGAGTTGGATGACCGTTCAAAATGTTTTTGGGTAGTTCAAGTTGTGTAGTTGTGGGACATGGATCAAAAGAGGTACTTCATGTGTACAACTTCTCTAAACTGTTTGTGACTATAATGTTTATCCACTGTACTAGTACCTTTACTTCAGTACTAATACAGTATAATAGTATACTTTTCTCTATGTGTATAAACAACAATTCCCTTTCCATCTCTACTATTTTCTCACCTCAAAATCAATAAAAGTTTATTTGTCACATGCACAGGATTCAACAGGTGTAAACAGTACAGTGAAATGCTTACTTGCAAGCTTGATTCTCATTTGAGTTAAATACGTAAAATTATATCTCCCTCATTTTGATGCAATTTCAGCACGATTATATAATAAGTAGGTTAGTGCTCAACACCAATGTTTGTTTTATGTTTTATGTTTGATCATTTGCTCCAATTTCACAAAACTGAAAATAAACAGACCTGTAAACACATTGCACACACACACACACGCACACACACACACACATTTTTGTGGTTTTATCCTACTCCAGTTTCTGACTTCTTCTACCTCTTTATCTTTTAGTGTAGAAAGTGGCAGTTTTCCTGCCTGTTCATCGATTGGGACCAAACCTTTTCTCTTTTCTATGGTAACCAGACACCTGGGTCCATTGTCTCTATTGTTGTGTTAATTAGAGGCTAAGTCTCATGTTCGGAGGGAGAAGCTGGCACCAGTCTGTTCTCATGGCCTCTGCTACAGGGAAGGTGATGGAAGGAACAGGGGACCAGGCCATGGCCTGCATGGCCATCTCATAGGGACCTAGTGGATGGTGGAAACACACTGGCTCTGTGGAGAGAGAAGAGAGAAAAAGTCTCTGTGTCACATATACAGCGAGAGAGAGGGGTAAGTTAGAGTCACAGGACTAGTGTTACAGCCTAACAATAGCTAGGCAGCACCAGTGGACCAGGGGAGTGAAAAGAGCAGTCAGGGTTGATGCAAGGTGAGGTGTCTGTGTGCGTGTGGTAGCAAAATACTATGTTTATCTGTCTCTCTCTATCTCCTTCCCTTCTTCACAGAGCAAGTCTCTCTCATTATCTCTGTCTCCATGAGAGGTCAGTGGCACAGACCCCCATGCTATTCTGAGTTATTAGTAGAGTGTGCTGCTGTCTTCATTCTTCCATTCTTCTAAGCCTACAGTTGTAAACTGGTATGGAGCAGAAATTCATGCCACCAGTAGAGGGGGCAAGATGACAGTATTTCAAAGTAATAAACATTCAGGTCAACTCTTCACCACAGATATTTGTTTTACATGTTAGCAGACACTTATCCAGCAATTATGGTTAAGTGCCTTGCTCAAGGGCACATCGGCAGATTTTTCGCCTGGTTGGCTCAGGGAATCGAGCCCGCAACCTTTCTGTTACTAGCACAACGTTCTAACTGTGAGGCTCCACAATGTTAACATATCCTGACCCATGGTCATGTTAAACATCATATTTTCCTTCAAAAAATGTAATGATCTGCCTCACTTTAAGTTAATTATCTGTTCTAAATGTGTGTCCTGTCGGATTCAAACTAGATATGCAGTGACAGTGTAAGTCTTGCTTCAAAATATATATTTTTTCTGTGTGTAATTGTATTTGACAAATTACAAGTCCTGTTGAGTTAAGTTAACTAGAGCCTCTTGCCCTCTTCACTAATCCAGTTGAAGAAGAAAGATACCCATACAGACACAAATGTTTTAGATTACATTATATCCGTTCCTGTTTTTACTTTTTATGCGGTTCCAATTAAATCTCTGACCTCATACTCTTCCAAATCTGCAGGTTGCATGACTGACAATGGGTCAAACATGGCACCCCCAATCCCATACCTGGGTTCACATAGGATTTAAAACCAGGCACTCCTGGTGTGCCAGGTGTGTCGCATTTGCTTGGTTTTCACTTTTGGGACTTCTCTATTGTTGCAATACAATAGGCTAGCTCAATCAAGTTTAGCAAAATTATTTGAAATTATTTAGAGTAGTATTTGAGGTCTGCTCCGAAGACCCACCGCTCTGTCTCTATGCATCTACAGAGAGATAGCAAGAGAGAGTCTGGCAGTCATTTCAGACATACGATAAGGATTAAGCTGCTTTGGAGAAAAACAGGGCTTGAATTACCCTCCGTGCAGTCTTTTCAAGCACTGACTGAAGTGGCCCAAAAGGATGGATGCTTTGTGGAGGCACGGTGGATGGTTAGTTCAAGTTGTAGAGTTGTGGGACATGGATAAAAATAGGTACTTCATGTGTACTACTTCTCAAAACATGTTTGTGACTATAACGTTTATCCACTGTACTAGTACCTTTACTTCAGTACTACTACAGTATAATAGTATACTTTTCTCTATGTGTATAAACAACAATTCCCCTTTTCATCTCTACTGTTAGATATTATTCTATTTTCTCACCTCAAAATCAATCAACGTTTATTTGTCACATGCACAGGATACAACAGGTGTAAACAGTACAGTGAAATGCTTACTTGCAAAGCTTTTCCTCAACAATATCAAAGGTAAAAATGTAAACTAAAAGAAGAGCAGGCTGGACACAGGAATAAGAAACATGCATACAGAATTTATTTAGCAACCAGGACACATTCACTTAAATAAAACTGCAAAGATACTTAACTTATACAAAACATAGATTATATCCCATTCACATACAAAATAATAATAATTTACTGTATAAATTACAATTTCACTAATTTATTTACAATTTTCATGAAAACAATATTTTGTATTCCCCCAAAACCCATTGGTCTCCATATCACACAGAGCTGCTCATCTTGTTATCATGACAAGAGTGCCGAGTAACATTTTGAATGAGTCGCAGATAGAGAAAAGAGAAGACAGTTTCTATTATTATGAGGTGGTACCATGGAATTGTCTGGTTGACATGGGAGAAAATGGAGTTGGTATTATTATTCACCAGGCTATCCAAACACCACACACACACACACACACACACACACACACACACACACACACACACACACACACACACACACACACACACACACACACACACACACACACACACACACACACACACACACACACAGAGAGAGAGAGAGAGAGAGAGAGAGCTCCAAAAGTATTGGGACACGTGTTATTCTTTTGGCTCTCTACTCCAGCCTTTGGATTTGAAATGATACAAATAACTATGAAGTTAAAGTGCAGAGTGTCAGCTTTAATTTGAGGGTATTTTCATCCATATCAGGTGATCAAATATTATACCCCCCCCCCCAAAAAAAATGGTGAGAGGTTATGTCTTGGGGTTATGATATTTGTGCATCTGTAACTTTCTCACTCATCATTATTCACGATTCATTCAGGATGATCTGTAATCATGGTAGCATCCACATTTATGTAGAAGTGTTTAGAAGCATATTCTAGTCTTATTTACAATAAAAGTGACTCCAAAATGACATTGATACATTATTTATACATTATTTACCATGAATTTCTATTGCGCACAAAATAAGCTGAAACAACAAAAACAAAGAGCAAATGCATCCAACAAATGTGTAGTCACAAGCTTGATGTAGTCATTGCATGCTATGAATATGGGACCAAATACTTCAATTTAATACACATAAGTGAATTTGTCCCAATACTTTTTGTCCCTTAAAACAGGGGGACTATGTAAAAAAAAAAGTGCTGTAATTTCTAAACGATTCATGAAAATACCCTCAAATTAAAGCTGACAGTCTGCACTTTAACCTCATTTCAAATCCAAAGTGCTGGAGTACAGAGCCAAAACAACAAACAATGTGTCACTGTCCCAAAGGTTTTGGAGCTCACTCTATGTCTTACTATACTTGTGAGGACTTTTTGGAGACCAACAATTGATTCCCATACAAAATCCTATTTTCCCTAATCCCTAACCTTACCCATAACCCTAAACCTAATTCCTAACCCAAACCCGTAATTCTAACCCTAAACCAAAAATTGCCTTTTTACAAGTGAGGACTTATCTGAATTTCTTGTTTACTATTCTTGTGAGAACTTCTGGTACTCACAAAAATAGTTAAACGTACGCACGCACGCACACGCACACGCACACGCACACACACACACACACACACACACACACACACACACACACACACACACACACACACACACACACACACACACACACACACAGTCTCCCTTTCTCTAGGCACAAACTGCACTGATCATAACTTGTACTGCGATAATTAACATGAGTAACAGATGAGCAGACAGCCAAAATACAACATTATAGGTCACCCAGCAGACAAACATCAGAGTTGAGAAGAAGAAAAGTTCAAGGCCCTTTCATTAAGTAACACCTACGATAAATCCTAAACCTTATTCCAATGTGAATCTGGTCAAAAGTAGTGCACTATATATAGTTGGGAATAGGGTGCCATTTGGGACACAACCACTGGTCCCTTTGATGTTTTAAGTAGAAATTGCGCACCAATATTGAATTTTAAAAGCCTGTTATATTAAATGAAGTGCCCTTTAATATAAACCACATGGACAATTCAATAAATCAGATTTTTGTTGAAATGAATGAAAAAATCTGCGCTTGAAAAAAAATCTTCACTTTTACATGTCCCTTGTCATGTTGTTCTGACTTGTAGGAAGATTTGAACCCACTTAACCACAAAATGTCATTACGTTTTCACCATCATTGTAAAGCCCTAATTATGTTCTTGCTTTGACAGAGTTATTTCTGAAGATTATTATTTATTTAATTGTGATTAGTGAATAATATACGTCTGCCCCTCATTTTAAGGTGAAGCAATTCCAATTGAACTATTCCAATTTCAAGTCACATCATAGTGTAAAAGCAGGTGAGCTGGGTCAACTCTTTTTGGCCTGTTGCACACAACAAGCTGTCCCGAGCCATCAAAAGCATGGCTGATTTAAGATGGAAACTTTAACACTGTTACAGTCAATGAAGTATAGAACCTCTGGATTGCTGATGCTATGTATTGGAAAAATGCAAAGGCTTTGAAGCCACCAGTCGGCCATATTGGCACTCCTCAGAAAAGCAGTCCTCCATAGGAATGAATGGAATTCTACAGTATTTCATTTAAATGTTTCAAAGATAACATTTCATGTATTTAAGTATTTGTGTTGTTTTAGTGGGGACAGTAACATTAGCGCTTTCTAAAAAATGATACTTTAAGGAAAATGTTTTTATTTATTTATTCATTTGGAATGTTTATGTTTAGCAAACATAATTTTATGTCAAATAAAAATAATAATAAATGTGACAAAGACAAATGTAGTTAATAAATGCATTTCCATAGCTTCCAAAATATATATTTTTTTACAAAAGTGGGGGAGTGCCAAAATGGAGAGTATCATCTAGAGTATATACAACTCTGTTACTTTAATGGTACTTTATTGGCACTTACAATAGTGAAACAAAAATACCCCTTGGGGTGGGAAAACATGTTGTTTTATGTCGTTGAACATGTGCTGTTTATGACAGAATGTTAAAATGAGGTGAAATTAAAGTATTTTTTGACCAAGTTACACTACCTAAAATGTAATCTATCCATACAATTTTGCATATCAACTTTAACCCTTTTGTTGCAAGTGCTCTCAATGTCAAGTTTGCACTTTTCCAAATCTCCTATCATCAGTTTCAAACGGTTTTTGGTTTCGAGAGCAAATAAGAGCCAAACTGGATTTCAGTATTATTTATCTGTCACCATACAAGTAGAGGCATATTTAAGTGCATTGACGTTTGGACCAGATTAATCAGCTTTCACTGGGTTTGAGATTGTTGGGAAAAACAAAGCCATAGAAATAGAATTCTAACATTATTATACATATACAGTATAATGTAATATATATTAACATATATTTCATCGATGGTTCAACCTCTCTTTATGGAATTCCAACCTGCTGTATTCAAGGGGCACATTAATGCATTGTTAACTTACAACGTGTCCTCAATTCTCACAGAAACACGCCGGACTGCAACAGTCGTTTGCCTTCCACAGTGGACCATCACGAGTACTTTCATTCATTCATTCCATATTATTTGTGCTTTAGCTGTAAGTTGAGAGAGGTTGTTTGGGTCTCGTGAGCCCTCTGAATGTGGGAATGAATCTGCTGCTGAAGACAGGGGGGGAAAAAATGTGCTCCAACCTCCGAGCTAAGTAGCAGTTGATGAGTAAGTACAAAAACGACTTTGAAGGATTTTGCCATTGCTTTGCCGAGACACAAAATGAAAGAGCAGGACATATGTCATCATCATCATCCCCCACATTGAATTACGCAATATACAACACAATTTACCCCCTCCTTGTAATCAAATGGCAACATAACGATAGCAATATGTTCAGTAATGTCCAAGAAGACTACGCATAAGAGCACACAGAAAGAAAAAGATACAAAAATGACGCAAACCTTTTTCCCAAGTCTCGCCCACGCTACAGTAAATCCCATCGACATGGTCTCTCATAGGGTGGGGACCACAAGCAATAGACTCAAAGACAGTGAGAAGGAGGGGAGGAGGGGAGAGAGAAAGAAGCCATAGCAGGCTTCTTTAAGATCCTTAAGGCACTTAAACATAGTTCAACCAGAAAAATAAGAACCACAGCCGAGCGGATGAGAGAGAACCTCTGAGCATTTCAAACACTCTTTTGAACGGCAGTTGTTTAATGAAACCACATCCCTCATCCACCAGTGGCCATGGAAGAGACTCTTAATACAGTTTCCTCCAGAGGCGGTGTGGAAGAGATAGCAGTGTCGGTGGTGGAACTGCTTTAGAACTTTCAAATCCACAAGTGGCATTATACCTAAAGCGGACTTTACCATTGGTCGCATTAAGGGAAATCCCAAGCAGCCCTCTCTACAAGTTCGAACACTGGAATGTGAGTTGTAATCTATACCTCGATTACGCTTTCTTCGTCTAATGATTTTAAATTTGAGTGTCATTATTTCTAAGCCTACATTTTCTCGTTCTGAACTTCTAACGTGAGCTGCAGGTGTGGCTTTGTGACAATGATCAAGAGCACCTGCTAACCGATTTGACTGCTCCAACAGTTACACCTCTGACACCACCAAAACATCAGATATCACTGTTTAACACTTGATCTGATTGAATCTAATCTGACCCCTTGTGATCCAACACCTTGTTCTGTGAGACACCTATGACAGTCACTGATAGGGAATATGCATGGCTCCCTCAGTTGTTCGCAGGTTAGCGAATTTGGAGAGATTGTCAGACATTTTGTGCCCCACCGGCACACAGTTCAAATGAAAGGCCTGCATTCTGGAGGAATCCTATGGAAACTGCTTGCTTTGGCCCCAGCCAACCCTTGTCTCTAGAGGAGGACTGCAATGCTCTCAGACATCCATGGACAATGGAAGTGGAACCCATAGAAGATGAGTTCCCTACAGTAAAACATCCACCTCACACTGTATAGCTGCCCTCCTCTCCTGCCTTGTACACAGCAGACACAGACAGCCCTGTCTGGATCCCCTTTAGGGACTTGGCTCTTGGGCCATTTGGTAGTAGTCACTCAGTGAGTCAGTGAATCAGTCATTAGTGATTATGTTAGCTTTGTAGCTCAGTACCCCATAGAGTCTCATTGGTAGAGGGGCTAGCTCTATAACTAGCTCTGGTACGCTAGGCCCTGGTACATGATGGTGATGATGTTAGTAGACCAGACTGCAGTTCGCTAGTTGCCCACCAGAGGGCTGAGGTCTCCGTGGTGGTTCTTTAGCTTCTTCTTGAAGAGGGAGATGGTGGAGGGCCGGTAGAAGATGATCCAGGGCTCGGACGCAGCACTCTGCACGCTGCAGCTCTCTGAACCACTGCTGGTCGGGATGTTGGGAGACCTGGAAAGAGACGAGGGATGAGGGGGGGAGAAGAGAGAGAAATAGATATGGCAAGAGAGAACAGTAACATTAGGTTACATATTCCACTGGCTCTTGCTCTCACAGTGTTAAAAATATATTAGATACAATAAACTACACTTCGGTTATACTTTTGAGTACAATAAAACTTCATTGTCCATCATTTACATCAAACTGTAAAATGTAATACTTACTTCACTGTAATATGCAGTAGTAGTTTAGCCACCATGGCTATGACTGTCAGAGTCAGGAGAGCAGCTAGGGCGTAGATGGTCCACACTGTCAACACAGAAACACAATTGAAATCAGACAGTTTAGAAGAAAACATATCAGTTAAGAAGCACCCTATGCACTTGAGTAGACTCTCAGACAAGCATGGAGAAACCTGATCGGATAGAGATAAAAGGGATCTATAAACTAAAAACAGTCTGGCACATCTACACCATATTTGTACAGTACTATACACTGAGTGTACAAAACATTAAGAACACCTTCCTAATATTGAGTTGCACCCCATTTTGACCTCAGAACAGCCTCAATTCGTTGGGGGTATGGACTCTACAAGGTGTCGAAAGCATTCCACAGGGAGGCTGGTCCATGTCGACTCCAATGCTTTCCACAGTTGTGTCAAATTGGCTGGATGTCCATTGGGTGGTGGACCATTCTTGATGCACATGGGAAACTGTTGAGAGTAAAAAACCCAGCAGCGTTGCAGTTCTTGACACACTCAAACCGGTGCGCCTGGCACCTACTACCATACCCTGTTCAAAGGCACTTCAATATTTTGTCTTGCCCATTCACCCTCTGAATGGTACACATACACAATAGCATGTCTCAATTGTCTCAAGGCATAAAACTCTTTGTTTAAACTGTCGCCTCCCCTTCATCTACACTGATTGAAGTGGATTTAACAGGTGACATCATTAAGGGACCATAGCTTTCACCTGGTCAGTCTATGTCAGGAAAGAGTACACTCAGTGTAAGGCTTGATCTACAGGCACACGTTAGCCTAAAGGCCTTTGACACAACCGATTCAGATGGTAAAATATTAGTACCTACGTTATTGGTGCACATCTGTTACTTAACAGCAAGCTATAAGGTCAAAGTATAACCTCCCAGTAATTTACTGGGGGACAAAACACCAATGTTTCGGCATCACTGTGCCTTCTTCAGGGTAATGTCATCAATGCTTGAACCAGGTTATGTAGACAACTAGTGTAACCAATGTCAATAGTGAGGGGTGTTTCATAATTGCTATCTTGATCAGAATTAATTGAGTGAAACTGTTGAAAGACAATAGCACACAGCATATTGAATATATTACTCCTTTCTTAACATTAGCATTATTATAACATTAGCGTCAACATAAATTGTTTCATTTAATATCACCTATATATTAAAATATTTCCATTTTCCAATTTTCCAGTTTTTGTTACATGTAATCTTTTGGTTCAACCTTAATGCCCAATAAATGACTGGGAGGTTATACATGTGGAGTGTGCTACTCTCTTTGTTTTCATAGCTGACAGTTTATTCACCGTTAGTCAGCACCTCTACACCAAATCATTTTCTCTGGGTGTGCGCCAGCTCATGCTTTTTATTTTAATATATACTGAACAAAAATATGCACGCAACATTTAAAGTGTTGGTCCCATGTCTCATGAAAATAAAAGATCCCGGAAATGTTCCATATGCACACAAAGCTTAAACAAATTTGTTTACCTCCATGTTAGTGAGCATTTCTCCTTGCCAAGATAATCCATTCACCTGATAGGTGTGGCATATCAAGAATCTGATTAAACGGCATGATCATTACACAGGTGCACCTTGTGCTGGGGACAATAAAAGGCCACTCTAAAATGTAAAGTTTTGTCACACAACACAATACCACAGATATCTCAAGTTTTGAGGGTGCGTGCAATTGGCATGCCGACTGCAGGAATGTCAAACAAAGCTGTTTTTAATGTTCATTCCTCTACCATAGGCCACCTCCAAAGTCGTTTTAGAGAATTTGGCAGTACGTCCAACCGGCCTCACAACCGCAGACCACGTCAGCCCAGGACCTCCACATCTGGCTTCTTCACCTGCAGTATCATCTGAGAGGGTGCTGAGGAGTATTTCTGTCTGTAATTAAGCTATTTTGTGGGCCTGGCTCTCCAGTGAGTGGTCCTGGCTCCCAAATGGGTGGGCCTATGTCCTCCTATTTGGGAGGACATAGGCCTCCCAAATAGGAGGCCCAGAAAGGTGTGCTGTTGGTTACACATGAGAGAAACCCCAGAAAGGTAAAATGTTGGTTACACATAATATAAAGCCCAGAAAGGTGCGCTGTTGGTTACACATAAGAGCAACCCAGAACGGTAAAAAAACAGTACCAAAGGTACAAAAAAAGAAACAAGTAGTAACTGAGAGACGGAGAGGTAGGACGTTGCAACGTCGGTATCAATAGAGGTGAGACAAAGTAGAAAGCTCCATTAGAAACCCAGAGAAGTAGAAAGATATGATGCTGGTAAGTGATAGATAGAAAACAACAATATTGGTATCTACATACTAGAGGTGTGTCCGTTGGTCCCGTTGGGTCCGGCCCACTGACCTGGCATGTTGTGGTCTGGTTTACCGGGACTGGACGTTATCACATAGAGGATTTGAGAGGAACGTCCGTTATCGCTCCCGTTAGACTTCTCCGTTACGCCGTTAAGCAGAGGCTTCACTGTACTAGTGTCCTCATCTTCCTTCTCATCCTCATCCATAGGTCTGGTGTCCAGGCCTCTCAGCGCTGAAACAAACAACAACAAATCAAATGTTTCCATGGGCCTATTGCAACGAAGATTGGCCTGTAGATTATTGGCAGATGATCTCTTGTCAAACCATCAATACATGATAAATTCACAAACGCAGCTTATCTCAATTGCAAGCAGCATTGGCCACCGATTTACTGCTCCTCAACGCGGATGTCGGGTTTATCCTTTAGTCCTCATTGCAACCAAAATTAGCACAAAAAAAAGCCCTCTACTGGGTATTATCATCGGAACAATTTGATCTGGCAATACTACTTGACTAAGGACGATTTATCTATTTGACAATCATTCCGCAGAACTAAAATAAAGTATTTAATGCCCTCGTTTACCACAGCAAATCTACTATGTCAATGTAGCCTACCCTATGAAAATCTATGGTGTAGGAATACTTTTTCCTACACCATGTTTCCAATTAATGTTATCCATTAATGATTTTACTTGTCTGAATCGAATATGGTCATTTCTTATCAAGAGGGCAAAGGGAAATATTCCATTTGACATTTGAAACTAAATCATGATTGCATTGTGTTATGAATCAAATTATATTGTATTCTAATAATAATAATGAAGTTATTTAAAGTTGCACAAATAATATATCATTGTGTTTTTAACTTTTTATGGCTGCAGGGGCAGTATTGAGTAGCTTGGATGAAAAGGTTCCCATTGTAAACGGCCAGCTCCTCAGTCTCAGTTACTAATATATGCATATTATTATTAGTATTGGATAGAAAACACTCTCTGAAGTTTCTAAAACTGTTTGAATTATGTCTGTGAGTATAACAGAACTCATATAGCAGGCAAAAACCTGAGAAATTCTACTTCCTGTTTTTTTTCTGGGGGTGGAAGATTTTCAACCAAGCTCTCATTGAAATTATAGCGAGATATGGATGAGTTTTCACTTCTAGATGTCAACAGTCAATAGAACTTTGTCTGATGACTCTAATGTGAAGGGGGGTCGAATGACACAGGAAATAGTCACCACTGTCACGAGTTGACCATGCATTCACTATGCACGTTCACAGGGGAAGGACCTGCGTTCCACCGGTCATCTTAAGTCATTCTAATTCTCCGGTTGGAACGTTATTCAAGATATATGTAAACAACATTCTAAAGATTGATTCAGTACATCGTTTGACATGTTTCTACTGACTGTTATGGAACTTTTGGACATTTCATCACGTTATAGTGGACGCGCTTCGTGACTTTGGAATTGTTTACCAAACGCGCTAACCAAAGTAGCTAATTGGACATAAATAACGGACATTTTCGAACAAATCAAGCATTTATTGTGGACCTGGGATTTCTAGGACTGCATTCTAATGAAGTTCATCAAAGGTAAGGAAACATTTATCATGTATTTTCTGGCTTCTGTTGACTCCAACATGGCGGCTAATTTGGCTTCTGTTCTGAGCGCCGTCTCAGATTATTGCATGTGTTGCTTTTTCCTTATACTTGAAAATAAATTTGACACAGCGGTTGCATTAAGGAGAGGTACCTATAATTCCAGGTGTATAACTTGTATTATCATCTATTTATGATGAGTATTTATGTTGAAACGATGTGGCTATGCAAAATCACTTGATGTTTTTGGAACTAGTGAATCTAATAAACCAATGTAAACTCAGATTTTTTAAATATAAATATGAACTTTATCTAACAAAACATGCATGTATTGTGTAACATGAAGTCCTATGAGTGTCATCTGATGAAGATAATTCAAGGTTAGTGATTAATTTTATCTTTATTTCTGCTTTTTGTGAATGCTATATTTCGCTGGAAAATGGCTGTGCTTATTGTGGTTTGGTGGAGATCTAACATAATCGTTTGTAGTGCTTTCGCTGAAAAGCCTATTTGTAATCGGACACTTTGGTGGGATTAACAACAAAATTACCTTTAAAATGATATAAAACACATGTATGTTTTAGGAATTGTAATTATGAGATTTGTGGTTTGAATTTGGCGCTCCCTATTTTCACTGGTGTCATATCGATCCCGGTATTGGGATTGTAGCCATATAACCAATCATTTTAATCGCCTGAAAAAACAAACAAACATACCGTTCAAAAGTTTTGGGTCACTTAGAAATGTCCTTATTTTTTAAAGAAAAGCACATTTTATGTCCATTAAAATAACATCAAATTGATCAGAAATACATTGTTAAATCACTACTGTTGCAGATTTTTTATGAAATATCTACATAGGCGTACAGAGGCCCATTATCAGCAACCATCACTCCAATGGCACGTTGTGTTAGCTAATCCCAGTTTATTATTTTAAAAGGCAAATTGATCATTAGAAAATAATTTGCAATTATGTTAGTGCAGCTGAAAACTTTTGTTCTGCTTAAAAAAGCAATAAAACTGGCCTTCTTTAGACTAGTTGAGTATCTGGAGCATCAGCATTTGTGGGTTCGATTCCAGGCTCAAAATGGCCAGAAACAAATCACTTTCTTCTGAAACTCGTCAGTCTGTTCTTGTTCTGAGAAATTAAGGCTATTCCATGCGAGAAATTGCCAAGAAACTGAAGATCTCATACAACTCTGTGTACTACTCCCTTCACAGAACAGCGCAAACTGGCTCTAACCAGAATAGAAAGAGGAGTGGGAGGCCCCGGTGCACAACTGAACAAGAGGACAAGTACATTAGAGTGTCTAGTTTCAGAAACAGACGCTAACTGGCCGCTTCATTAAATAGTACCCACAAAACACTGAAGATAGTACCCGCAAAACACTGGCAGCTTCATTAAATAGGACCAGCATAAAAAAACAGTCTCAACGTCAACAGTGAAGAGGTGACTCCGGGATGCTAAATCATTTTAATTGACATAGGCTACATTTTGAGTCAAATAATTTTATTTCAGCTTATTTACATTTCACTGATAGGGTGTTACTTCATTGAGTCGACACAAATAAATATGATTTCCTATGCCATTTCCGCTGTCTTGGATCCAGACGGTTTGACACCATAACAGTGTCAGATCAGTGTCAGATCAGCTGGTCTACAAGTTTGACCCTCCACTGAATTTTGAAATCTCAGTGTGGCTCCAGGACCAAAATGATTGCCAACCCCTGAGCTAAGACTTTGTCTAAATTAACAAGGTTCATTTATGAAATTATCAAAACATGTTATTATAATCCCTTATCCCTACCATAAATGGTGGCCTAAATCTTTACTAGGATTAAAGGTTTTTGTCTGACATAACTCAACTTGACTGCGATTTTCCCACATGTTCTCCATTTGATACAACAGAATGCAGTGCTGCCATTGCTTCAAACCTCGGTTTGGCAGGAAATTCCTCAGACGTCATCTGAGAGCGTTTATCCTCATCCGAGAAGGAAATTAACATCGCACCACTCAGCACTGTATGGATGAACTAACATCCAGCTTAACCTCAAGAGAGAATCTCTCTTTCTCTTTCCCCATCCGTTTCTCCTCCCAGCTCAGCGGGGGGGAAAAAACAATTTACTTATCTGACCTTTTCTTATAACATGTCTCATAATATTGTATATTCCTTTCAACAACTTCTGTTTATGATGTGCAGTCTGAAACAAGGGAAGTCAGAATTGAGACATGACTAGAAGGGAATTGGCTGCAAGTCTGGGGGTCAGAATCTGACCTGAGAATATTGTTTTTAGTAGAACAAAATGAGAAAAGGTTAGGACAGTCTGTGTCTGTGTGTGTGTGTGTGTGTCTGTATTTGTGTGTGTGTGTGTATGTGTGTATGTCTGTGATTGTGTGCGTGCCTCCCAGCCCTGTAAGCTCTTCGCTTTAATGTCAACAATATTAACTAATTCAGAGAGAGTTGAGTTGAGTGCTGATGCCTTAAGGAAATGGAACTGAAACAATAGTGGGGTGTTTACAAGAGTTTGGTCTAAACAGAGAACTGCTATTTATACATAAATACTTCCATTCCATTATGATGAGTGTGTAATATAAGACTGGGTTCAGATTGGGATCCCTAGGAGATGGTGCACTCTGTGTATACAATGATGTTAAGGATGGGGAGAATGATGTATGAATGATATATAAAGATATACGATACCAGTGAAAAACAAAACATCTCAAGGTTATTTACATAACCCCGGTTCTCTAATATTATGAGTGAGTCGACTCATGTGGGAACGTGCCTGTTTGCAGAAAACTCGAATAACGGAGTTCTCTTTCAATTATTTGTTCAGACGTCTCACATATGAGATGTATGAAACTCCCATAACGTAGGCACGCTCTCCGAACACTAGTTTCCAGACTACCCCTCAGAGACCCCGATACTGAGAACAGTATGCACCAGAGAAGGTGCTGTGACTTCCAGTCGGTAGAACCTCATGAGGGGATGCCCGACATGCCGCGTTATACAGATCTCCTGCAAGGAGAAGCCTTTGAACAGAGCCCAAGAGGTAGCCATACTGTACCTCTGGTGGAATGAGCCCTCGGGCCCTCCAGAGGCTGTAAACCTGTGCTATTATAAGCTAGTATAATAGCATCCACTATCCAATGTGACAGCCATTGACGAGAGAAGGGGGGTGTACAAGACACAAAGAGCTGGTCGCTCTTGCGTAAAGCTCTCGTTCTATCCAAATACATGTGTATAGCACGCACTGGACACAAACGGTGGAGACGCTTTTCCTCTGCAGAAGAGAAAGGCGGTAGGTGGAAAGCCATAAGCTTCAAGGTGAGACAATTGTAACTGTCGCTGACCTTTGGCATAAAGGTGGGGTTAGGCAATAAGGTTACCTTGGTAAAACCCGGGATAAATAGTAGGCAGGAATGGTGAACTGACAGTGAATGTCGTTCACTCACTCGCTTTGAGGAAGTAAGGGCTACCAATAAAGAGGTCTTGAGACAGAGATACTTCATCCCTACATTCTCCAGCATCTCAAAGCCTCAAGCACAGTAGAAAGATCCCAAGGCGGGCTACAGGCTTGGATACAGACATAAGCGGCGCACCCCTTCTTGAAACGGCACTAGAGAGGGTGCTTGTCCACTGCGCTGTTATTAAGGCCTATTTGACAAACTGAGAAAGCGGTTAAGTAGAACTTAACAGTGGAGAAAGCCGTCCCGCTGTCCAGAAGGCCTTCCATGAAAACCTCTGACACAAAACATTGGTAAGGAATTATTTGTTTTTGGTCACACCACTTCTCAAAGATGCACCACTTATTTCCGTAAAGTTAGCGTGTAGAAGGGGCTATGGATTGTCTCAATTGCTCTGAGAGGCAGACTAGTCGTGTCCAGATTTAACCTTTCACGGGCCAGACACATAGGGCCAGTTTGCCTGGGTCAGGAGATCCGTGCATAATGGGAGTTGCCAGGGCTCGTCATAAAGCAAGAGAATAATCTCTGTTACAGAGCTTGCCCGGCCATGTGGGTGCTACCAGGATGAGGGACGAGCCTCGTTGTCTCACTATGGCTAGAGTGGGGAATGTGAGGCGCATAGGGGGAAAGGCAGAGAGCGGTGCGCCTTTGGCCAAGGGTGTACCAACTATGGCTATGGTAGTCATGACATTTTGTCAGCCGGTGATTGTCAAGCAAATAACTTCCGGTCTCATAGTAATTGACCATGAATTAACATAAACACCTTTAGCATCTCCTGGCTTCCACACATCGCTTACTGATGCAGGCATTTGGAACATCTACATTTAAGAAAAGTCTAATAAATCCATGTAACATAGCTTACACCATCACAATAAAGAAACATGATATGAAGAAAATGTAGTCTATTTCAGAAGAACAGAATAGCATACTTTGAGTTTTCCTTATGTTAGGCCCTGATCTGGCTATGCCATATGGCTGTGGGCCATTTTAAGGAACATGCCTTAAAATGATTGTTGATGATGATGATCCCGGATTGTTGATGTAGGCCGACACTGTCATATTGTCTGTCCTGACAAGGCCGTGACAATACCGAAGGAAGGGCAGAAAGTGTTTCAAAAGAGGAACACTGTCAGAAATTCGAGGTAATTGATATGGGCAAGACAGAGTTGTGTGGTCCACACTCAGTTAACTGCCTGGCCCTCATAAACTTCGCCCCAACCCATGAGTGATGCGTCTGTCGTCATCACCTTCCTCCACTTTTAGAGTGGTGCCGAATGTGAAGATCGAGGGGCCCCTCCATTTCCAGAAAGATGTGAGGCAGTCTGATGTCGAGTGCACAGACGTAGGGATAAAACCCAGCGTTTGAAACTTCTCATCCTCAGTAGGCCATGTGGGACCACTGAGATAGCGGAGTCCATTAACTCCAGTAACCGGAGGCGTATTCAGAACATGGCAGAGTGCCTCCTGTTTAATAGGGATAGGCACTGTCTGAATGAGGCGATGCGGCCTTCCGACAGCGTTGGATGATACGGATTCTATATTCTCTGTGTCAGTACAAAACAGCTTTTATCTGATTGATTTGGAAACCCGAGCCCGGAAAGGTGGGTTACCAAGGAGGTAACATCTCGCCCCGCTTGCTCCCGGGAAGGGGAGCAGAGCAGGTTATCATCTATGTAGGCGGATACCCTCAGCCCCTCGTTTCTGACGGACTTGAGAGCGCCTCCACACACTTGGTGAATGTCCGGGAAGCGCTAGCCCGAACGGGAGAACATGGTATTCATAGTCTTTGCCTTGGCAATCCTTAGAAACCTTGTGTGGATGCTTATCTGGAAGTACGCGGGTCAACTGATGTGACCCAGTCACCCGGACGAATAGAACGAGACAGCACGTTCGGTGTGAGCAAACGAAACGCAAAATTCCTCAGATAACTGGAGAGGACCTGTAGGTCCAGAATGGGGCAAATCTCTCCCCTTTTTGGTAACCAGAATGTACCAGGAGTAGAAGGCTCAATGTCTCTCTACCTCTGCTATCGCTCTGATATTCAATTTGAATAGAAGAGAGGAGATTTCCTACTTTAGTATGCGTGCCAAGTCACGGTTGCATCTGATTCCAGAATGCCATTGAAGGCAAGAGGTCTCATAGCGAACTGCAGTCTGTAGCACTTGGTAACAGTGGATAGGGTCCCCGACTTGACTGCGGATGCATGCTGGTTTTCTACTCTCTCAGCGAGCAGCCCATGGGGAGGCACTCACCAGTGGCACATTGACGCCCACTGTGCTCCACCCAAGAAGGTACCAGCGCAGAACACCGAGTGTAACTGTCCACTGCACTTCTCTGCTGCTGGGGTGTTCCCCTAGGTCAGATGCCCCCACTCCCTCCAAGGGAATCCGCTGGGAGCAATCTCAATGCTGTCAAACTAGCATGGTGCTCGGATCCCCTGAGGCAGGATTAGCTTCTTCTATAGCACCGATGGGAAAGCTAATCCCAGAACAAAATAAAAAACACAGCTAACTAGCAGTGTGTTGGCTGCCAGCTAGGCTAGTTAGTACAATGTTAGCTGGGAAAAGCTAACCTCTTAACCAAGTGAACGTAGCTATCGTTCGCCAAGTGGGGTACTGAACTAGCTAGTTAGCAGGAGGAAGCTAGTGCTAAGTTAGTCTTGCAACGGAAACAAAGCGTATCTCTCTACCGAAAGAAAGACTAGAAATTCTTCCCTTGCAGGTAGAAAACCTAGGGTAGGATTGTGAACTAGCCTGGTTAGCGAAACCTTGCAGCTAACCTAGCCAAGTATCTGTAGCTAGCAGGTTCCGTATGCTAGCTACAAAGAGACCTCGAGGAGAAAAAGAGACAAAGCTAATTCTTAGCCGTACAAAACGTTCCTTTTGTTGAAGTTTTTCCTAACACAGAGACAAGAGCTGGCAGAGAATATTGTGACACTCCTGTGATCTGTTAACCTTATTGGAATTGGCCTATATGGATAGGGCTAAATTGAATGGTTTCTTACAGAATACATTTTTTTATGCAGAAACATGGTAGCAACATGGTAGAAAATTATTTGACCAAATTTGAGGACACAACAGTTCACCTGACAGAAGACTGAATCCAAACATTACAATGTTGATTTTATATTTACTGTACTTTTTGCCATATTTGTTGTTTTAATAAGACTGCTAGCTTAGGTTAACTGTTTTGAACTCCAAGCACAGATGGAACATTTGGAAATTCATTTGCTTAAGCATTATCATGCAAACACAGGTATTTTTTATTGTGACAAGCCGTCAGTGAGATTCAAACCTATGATCTTCTGTTTTCGATCCATGGGATTAGTCCACCAGGTTGGAGCTAACAAGCAATGTATTATTATTTTTAAAACTCATACAAAGATGTTCATTTTAGTCTATTCAAACTGACCCCATTTCAGAGGAAACAAGCACTCATTAATATAATGTGAGGCCAATTAGTGGGCTTGGCCAACACACCTCAACACACTTAACAAAATAGTGGATAGTGAGAGTTTTGTTGATGCTGAGGACGGAATGTATGTGTTTTTCAATAACTTTATTAGAACGTTCTTTCAACGTTACTAATGTTTTCTTGTGGTTTTTATGGAACATTTTCTTAATATTCTGAGAATATGACTTCAAATAGAACCATGAGGAAACCTGCAGAAAACGTTATGCTGAAGTACTGAAATTCCCAGAGGAGAACATTGTTTCTTAACGTTCTCTGAACTATTTGAGAACATTCCCAATGTCAAACCAGTTGAAGAACATTCCTAGGACATTACCAAAAATGTAATTAAATGTAACCATGTTTGAACTTTTAGGAAACGTTTTGTTAAAGTAATGAAATACCAAGAAATAACATTATTTTGTTCCTTAAATGTGCTGAGAAAGTCCCAATGCTAAGCAACTCATCTGCACCATTCCCAGAACTTTGTGGGAAGGTTGTGTGCAAACTAACCATAGGACAACCACTCTCTCACCAAGCTTAAAGAAACATATGCTTCTCAGAATGTTGTGTGCTAGCTGGGCTCCCTCTCTCTCCTTGAGCAATGCCCACTTGCACTGGTACACACACAGTTGATGCACAGCACACACAGAAAGACACGCTGAAGGGTAGGCCTAATTCTGATCATGGCTGATATGATAAATAACTTAAAAATCGACATACTTAAAAAGGAAAACACAATATAAAAATTCCATAACTTTTCCAGGATTTTCATGACCGTAAGAACCCTCATTTGACAACTTGGAACAGCGCATCCTGAACATTCAGGCTGGCCCCATTCTCAATCTGCGCATTCTCAAACTCGGAACAGTCTACTGGTAGACATACACTGAACAAAGTGGAACCAGGATCTGAATGCCCACTCTCCATTGCTATTCCATGCAGATCCCGCCTTCATTCCGCTTTGATCAATCTTTTTTTGATTGATCCTGGCTGGTGATAGGCTACTTTGTTTCATAGAGGAGCCGTTACGCAGTTCCTCAAAAACTGGAGGTGCCAGTACGGTCCTACAGATAGCTCCGGCCCAAGTCAAGCACGGAGTGTTTGGCTTTCACATGGAAATTCAGAGAAACAGATGGTAATTTTGGTGCGCATAGAAAATAATCATGCGTGCATTCAGGTGCGTGCTCCACAGTGAATTTCCTTCACAATAAACAAAATAGGCTCATTCTGTTCAGAACAACGCAGGGTATGACGCCATGTCATATTTTTACTGTACATCAAACATAGTAAACATTGATACTGTATATTACATGAGTTTTATGATATGGAAATGTGAAGTGTAAATTTGAACTCAAGGCTGTTCTGGAAGGGGAGATAGGCAAAGAATGGCCTTTTGTCGGACGCGCGACCCGACCTGTTTCCAACAGAGGTTTGTGAGTAGGACAAAGACCAAAAACAAAAAGAAGGGAAAAAATCTATACAGTTACATATAGCAATTTAGTTTTTGTTCAATATTATATTGATATTTGATTTGGAAGTATTGATTTGTAAATGTTCTAGCGCTAGCCTGTTTGTACCTGTGCCAAAGCTTTTCATCCTATAGTTCTCCATCTTCTTTTTACATAAATAGTGAGCCAAAAATGTTTTCAGCACTTTTATTTCCCTGAATGATCTAAACTAATTTTCTCATGCTCTTTCTTGTCTCTTTGCAGCAGACATGCAGTGAGCAATATGTTTGAATCATCAAATCGCAATAAAATCGCGGTATCGAATCGCAATACATATAGAATAATGAGAATCGCAATACATGTCGTATCGGCCCCTAATTATCATGATAATATCGTATCGTGAGGTCCCTGGCAATTCCCATCTCTACTAATTTCCTGCAATTCTATGCCATGTTCTTATGCTATCTGAGTGACTCAAACATTATAACAAAATCAATGGGAGCCCAATGACATGAAATGTTTAGAATTTTTAATTCTACCTGACCGTGCAGTTTTTATTTTGGTGATTGCTAGTATTCAAAGATGGCAATTTATATTTTCTATATACATGTTTTTTTGTATCTGTTTGTTAGTCATTCAAGTTAACACAGAACATTTTTACCATCCCGAAAAGTATCCCCCCACACTGCCAATGTTTAATATGCTACGACATGCACCTTGTGAATTAGTGTGTGTCTCACGGTGAGTTCCTAGAAAAACAAAACATTTCAATTTACGCAACACCAATATCACCTGCGGCTTTGAGGCATTGGCTAGCAAATTATAAGAGAAAGGGTCCACCGCCGGCAGCACTTCCCTGCCTGTCTCCCTTTCTTACCCTCAGGGTGTGGCTGGGCTCATGCATGGGTGTGTGTGTGTGTGTGTGTGTGCATGTGCCTGTGTGTCTGTGTTTATGTGTGTGTGCTTTAAGTAGAGCCACAACACATTCGTCTGGTCGATTTAACAGTGTCCAGCCGGCTTGGTTGCTATGCAAAACCCTGCCATGGAACCAGGATAGCAGGATGTCAGCCTGCACCTGTTCATGCAAATTATGGCTCCCGGAGAGAGATGAGTTTGTGGCTCAGTCAAATCACTGCATGGGGCTGAAATAATTCAAGCCAAGCCGAGGGCGATGGAAAAGCTTGTTACAGTATCTCTCATATCTACTATAACAATTTGCTTGGTTTTTGTACAATTGTTGTGACAAACCTCCCTTTGCTGCTATTACAGCCTCCACTCTTCTGGGAAGGCTTCCCACGAGATGTTGGAACATTGCTGCGGGGACTTGCTTCCAATTAGCTATAAGAGCTTTAGTGAGGTTGGGCACTGATGTTGGGTTGATTAGGCCTGGCTCGCAGTCGGCGTTCCAATTCGTCCCAAAAGTGTTCAATGGGTTTGAGGTCAGGGCTCTGTGCAAGCCAGTCAAGTTCTTCCACACCGATCTCGACAAACCATTTCTGCATGGACCTCACTTTGTAAACGGGGGCATTGTCATGCTGGAACAGGAAAGGGCCTGCCTCAAACTGTTGCCACAAAGTTGGAAGCACAGAATCGTCTAGAATGACTTTGTATGCTGTAGCATTAAAATTCCCTTCACTGGAACTAAGGGTCCTAGCCTGAACCATGTAAAACAGCCCCAGGCCATTTATTCCTCCTCCACCAAACTTTATAGTTGGCACTATGCATTGGGGCAGGTAGTGTTCTCCTGGCCTCCGCCAAACCGAGATTCGTCCGTTGAACTGCCAGATGGTGAAGCGTGATTTAGCACTCCAGAGAATGCATTTCAACTGCTCCAAAGTTCAATGGCGGTGAGCTTTACACCACTCCAGCCGACACTTGGCATTGCGCATGGTGATCTTAGGCTTGTGTGTAGCTGCTTGGCCATGGAAACCCATTTCATGAAGGTCCTGATGAACAGTTCTTGTGCTGACGTTGCTTCCAGAGGCAGTTTGGAACTCAGTATTGAGGGTTGCAACCGAGGACAGACGCTTTTTACACACTTCAGCACTCGGCGGTGCCGTTCTGTGAGCTTGTGTGGCCTACCACTTCGCTGCTGAGCCGTTGTTGCTCCTAGACGTTTCCACTTAACAAGAACAGCACTTACAGTTCACCGAGGAGGCTCTAGCAGGGCAGAAATTTTACGAATTGACTTGTTGGAAAGGTGGCATCTTATGACGGTCCCACGTTGAAAGTCACTGAGCTCTTCAGTAAGGCCATTCTTCTGCCAATGTTTGTCTATGGAAATTGCATGGCTGTGTGCTCAATTTTATACACCTGTCAGCACCGGGTGTGGCTGAAATAGTCTAATCCACTAATTTGAAGGGGTGTCCACATACTTCTGTATATATAGTGTATGTGTGGGTGATGTTGGCAACAAGGGTTGGGGACAATACTAATTGACCCCCTCCTGAAGTCCTTACCTACGACATGTCTACAGGTCTCTTAACTTGGTATGTGACAGCTAGCTTGGTGCCCTCTGTAAATGTGTGTGTGTGTATACTGTATATGTCCTATTGCAAACCCACCTTGGTATGTGACAGAGAAGCCCTGTGCTTGGTTGGTGTGGTCTGAGTAGAAGTAGAGGATGACAAAGTCTCCAGTGACGTTGACCAGGTCCTGGGGCGAGTTGCGGCCGTCGAACCGTGCTAACACCTGGGTGGTATAGCCATCCAGCATTTCCACCATGTCTGTCTGGTCCGAGATGTCGAAGAAGGTGAAGTTAAACAGGATCATGGAGGCTCCAGGTACCTAATAATAATGCAAATAGAAAAAAATACATGGTACTTAATAATACATGATACTTACTACTTTCTGAAAGCCAAAGATGCTTTAGGCAATAGGCAACAAACAGAAAGGGTCCAACTGTAGTGCATTATATTACACCCTATCCCCAATATAACACATTACAGTTGGACCCCGGTCAAAAGTAGTGCACTGTAAAGTGGATAGGGTGCCATTTGATACGCAACCTAAGAAACGAGACACAATACCTGGACAGTCCAGTAGCAGACCCTCCCTGCCTCGTACTTATCAGGGAAGTCAGGGGAGTAGACCACCCCATAGGGAGCAGAGTAGTTACCCCCGCACGCCCCAACACGAGCTGGAGGAGAGAAACAGAGAAAGATGATTCAATGAATAACAGTTCAGTTCAGTTTGCATTTGCAACTTTATAAGTCTCTCATACAACTTCACCCTCTTATATAACTAACCCCGTTGACTCCTATGTCTCAAGAGTTGTCACAGAGACCTTTTCATATAGAAACTACATACAACAGACTCTCTCAATGATAGAGAGAGTGGAATGAAGAGTTTTCAACACAGAGAGGAAAGATGAGACTGGACTGAACAAGGAGTATGTCATCATCGTTGTAATTGTGTTGACTACAGCTGTGAAATCTGCGTCTCATTATCTAGCAGGTGTGTCTGCCATAAACAATATGCTTGTGTAGCCTATTAGAAAGAGATTTAGCAGGCATTGTTTTGCCAAAAATCAGCAAATAATTTTACGACAACAGAGAGAGAGATAGAACATTATGTTCACATGACTCTTCCAAAAAAGTGAGTTGGTGAGAGTGATGCAATCCTTTCATATTCTGTTCGGTTCTTTCACTTCTTTCCAACGTTGGTTCTGAGAGAACCATTCAATTGTTTGTGGATTATTCACCATCGCCAGTGTGGTGGAGCTTATGTGTTAAAAAAAAAACATTTTTACATATTAGCTGAAGCATCATAGATGTTATAAAGGGCTGACCAGTCTAGGGTCATTTTCACTAAAAGCCAAATGGAAGAAAACATCCCAAAACTGTGAAGAACTACCTGAATATGTCCAATAAGAAACTCTTGTTTGCACACGGGAAATAATGTCTATCGTTTGCAGCGATGTGCACTAATGAATTACGACCCAGAGCAAATGATCTCCTACTCACTGTCGAAGATGATGACCCATCCATCTCCTCCACAGGGCTGGGTGTGGTCACCAAAACACACATGGTTGCACTCCATACTGGGTGCTTTGCCATGGTGATGCTGGTCCAGGTCGTTGCCACAGAAACAGGCGTAACCCGACTCCATCCCAGCTAGCTACAGAACAGAGAGAGACATGCAAATCAATCAATGATCATCAAATGTTAAGCTCAAATCAAACTTTATTTGTTTAGCAATTGTCTAAAGCTTCACAAGAGGGTAACTTTAAAAAAAATGTAGTATAAAACCCTTTGGATGAAGGCAAAGAAAGAAACCTTGAGAGGAAACAGAATTTAGAGAGAGCTGAACCTCCTTAAGCCTACTCTGGATGGTAGAGTCAGACAACTTCATCAGAGATACTACTATATCATAAAATGGTATGTTAATAAGCATACTTTCAGAATGATTCCATAAAAATCCCCAAAATGACTGTTTTTGTGTCCTAAAATAAAGTGATTTATGTGTCTAAAGCCATCAGGCGTTTGATGATAATAATATGGTGTGGTTGGGTTGAGTCCAGTGCTTTCGGAGAAACAGAACAGTCACCACTCCTTCATGCGTGCCAAATGGCACCCTATTCCCTATATACATATATATGCCCTATGGGCCCTGGTCAAAAGTAGTGCAACTACATAGGAAATAGGGTGCAATGTTGGATGAATCCCCACACTGTCAGCAGTAATTAATTAGAGGGTGACTAGTTGAGTACGAACTCACATCAAAGACCTCAGTGTAGGGCTCAAATAAACTAGTCTGAAATAGCATCGGACCACTTAACCTTCATCTCTTAGTCAAAACATAGTAAACATTTCCGAAAGCCATGTTGCGTTGGGCTGTATTAGAATGAGAGACAGAATCACAGAATGCTTCCCAAACCGCACCCTCTTCCCTTAAAAGTGCACTACGTTTGACCAGGGCAAAGTAGTGCACTATAAAGGGGAACACTAGGCTGCCATTTGGGACACACTCAGTCAAACCTCTTCAATCATCTTGACCTTTCTTTTCAGAATTCAGATCCAACCCAGTCGTACTCAGTGTGCAGGCAGAACACTGACTAAGAGCGCCATTGTCTCTCATTAAAAGAAGACCATTGTGTCATTTTCTTCCCATAAATGAATTCATATGAAGGTACCGCATCACTTCCCTTCATTCTGAACATTTTCTCATGAAGCTGGAATTTATGTAACTAGACTCCTCCGCCGCTAACCGAACCGACGTGAATGTGTTACATATTTATCAGATGAAAAAGAAAATGTACTTGAGAAAGGAAGACAAACGTGAAGTCCTCTGGTGACAGAGCAGAAAATTGTTTTCAGGGGGCATCTGAATCCCTGAATCACAAGTCACTGGTTGTGTCCCAAATGGCACCCTATTCCTTGTGGGGCCCTGGCCAAAAGTAGTGCACTATATAGGGAATAGGGTGCCATTTGGGACGTATCCACCGACTTACTGTCTGACTGACTTATGGTTGGATGTGGTTGTTTGTCATAGTGAAGTCAGAGAGCATCAATTCAGCGTTTTAAATGTGTATTAGAGACAATGACAATCAGAGGACGGACAGACGTTATGTTCTCAGGCTGTCGACACATAATGTCAGTGCCATCTGCGGAGCGGGACTGGAGGGACACACGCACACACACAGAGGGGGCCGACTGTCACTGCTCATCAGTGCAGACAGCGTCTGAGAGCTGGGTCTGACGCAAGGGCCAACCGGACGTGTTCACACCGAACATAAACACCTGCCATTGTTTACACCCATGGTCAGTACCCAAGACAATAGAAGGCCATCGAGTCTGTACATTCACAGCTGCCGGCGATGTTTCATCATCTGATGTGTCACTGAATTCATTTGAAATGGGAGGATAGTTATGGTCATAAATATAGAAACAGTGTCTAGAACAGATGTAACAGGTTGGTGAACCAAATCTTGAAAGGCATCATTGTCCCTATAGTGCATTCCTTTTGGGACACATCCATCTCTGTACTTTCTTACCTTGTATCTCTGTTTGCGGCAAAAGCTGATGCAGTTCTGGATGGTGAGTTTGTTGGAGGTCTCACTGCTCCCTGTCAGGGTGGGAGGGTCTCCACTGTCTTTGAAACAGCCCAGGTTACCTGGCACTGGAGAAAACACAGCGAGGAGAGCAGGGGTTAGCCATGTATTTCGTAACGATAGGCACTTCAATACTAACAGGCACACACTGCATTATGCATTCACTACATTTCCCATGAAGCATTTGCATTGTGTTGTGATATATGTAGTTCCTCTTAAGAGGCCCTTCTGTACGTCAAATCACACATTGCATTAAACATTCACTATATTTCCCACAGAGGAAGCTGGTGGAAGGAGCTATAGGAGGATGGGGTCATTGTAATGGCTGGAAGGGAATCAATGGAAAGATATCAAACACATCAAACATAAGGAAACTACATGTTTGACTCTGTTCCATCGATTCCATTCCAGCCATTACAATGAGCCCGTCCTCCTATAGCTCCTCCCACTTGCCTCCACTTTTCCCCCATGATGCACCTGTGTGGTGTATTAGTCCTGTTTGAAACAACCAATCCCAGAGATCATTTACCATGAGGCTGGGCCATAGACCAGAACAGTGGTCGTGTGGGACTACACGTCCCACAATCCACCTGTGTCTCATAGAATAGGCGTCAACGAAGATATAGAACATTGGTCGACAGATCCAATCCTGAGGGACCCTTGAATATGCAGGATTAAGCTCTGTACTAGAGCATACACTACACTTCCCATGAACCATCTGTGTCTCATAGAAGAGTGGTCTGAGGGGATCAGCATTTTTTTGTGGATCATATACTACACTTCCCATAAACCACCTGTGTCTCATACACTAGGTGTCAACCCAAGACACAGAACATTGGCCCTCAGAGTCAGTCCTAGCCAGTCCTAGGTTGTAGTTCTGTAATAGATCATTAGATCATACAGTATGTTTCCGCACGCACACACAGATGCAGACACACACACTCCGGCGGACTGGGAACGCCATGAAACACGATGAGCTGCGCCCCCCAAAAAAAGCCATCTCCCCAGAATTCTCTGGCTGGCTTCAGTTTGAGATAGTTTTGTTAATTGTCACCAGACAAAAAGTTGGGCTTGGAAGAAATGAGGAGGAGGTGAGGAGTGAGGGAGGAGAGAGGGAGGAGGTGAGGGAGGAGAGGAAGGGTGTCTGAGTCACAGTGAGAGGGGGTTGGAATCTAGAGTATGTCGATATCTGGGCAAGCTGGAAGTATCACTGCCATAGAGGGTAGGTAGCGTGTGCGAAACTGGCTGTGCGTGTTGGTGTGTGCGTATGCGTGTGGGTGTGCGTGAGAGGGACAGGAACTGGCAGTAAGAGTGTACTTTCAGGGTTGTCACTGAGATAGCCGAGGAAAACTCAACTCCACAATGTATTTCACGCAATGGAGTTGAGCGGAGACGAGAGTGGGTGGACTGGAGCTCCAACGTCAAATAAAATGTAATGTCCTGTGTAATTGCGTGCTATTCTTTGGGTGCTGAAATCCGTAGTTTCTGATGTAAAAAAAAAAAATCTATGTGATGTCGGAGCTGTGAAGTACATTGTGGAGTTGAGTTTTACTTGGCTATAGCTGAGGGTGCTGTAGGGCAGTGTTTCCCAACCGGTCCTCAAGTACCCCTAACAGCACACATTTTTGTTGTAGCCCCAGACAAAAACACCTGATTCAACTTGTCAAGGGCTTGGTGATTAGTTGACAAGTAGGATCTGGTGTGCTTGTCAGGGGCCACAACAAAAAATATGTACTGTTAGGGGTACTTGAGGACTGGAGTTGGGAAACACTGCTGTAGGGTGTGTGTGTGTGTGTGTGTGTGTGTGTGTGTGTGTGTGTGTGTGTGTGTGTGTGTGTGTGTGTGTGTGTGTGTGTGTGTGTGTGTGTGTGTGTGTGTGTGTGTGTGTGTGTGTGCGTGTGTCTGCATGCTTGAGTGTACGTGCATTTATCGCCCTAACTGTGCTAGACAGAGAGAAGTGGGTACAGTGGATGCGTTGACCCCAGAATACCTCATAGTACAACAGCCTGGGGCTCTCTTTAAACATTGACGTGAGAGGAGAGAGAAGGTCTATTGAGACAGAGGTCAAATAGAAGCAGCAGACAGCTACTGCTGCAATATACATGGACTGTGAAAGGACACTTCTGAGGACATGGTCTGGGAGAGAGGAGAGAGGCTGCCGCTATCCAGGGTGTTGGGATGTAGAAGTAAAGACAGCTTTTCTGTTCTCTGGAAGACAAATAGAGTATTCTTCACCCTAATCCACCGTGCATTCATTAAACACCGTGTAAGTAATAAAATGCATTATATTCCAGGTAAACCTTCAAGCCTGGACTAATACAAATAGTAAGGATACAGAATCCTTTGTTTCATTATGATTCAAGTTGTATTACTTTTATTCGCATTTCAATGTTTTATGGGTAAAACGTATTAGAGAGAACAAAAGTAAAACACAATATCAAACTCATTTCTATTCCACCCCAAAGCTATTGTCTCAAATTGGAAGTTGTGTCATCTAACCACAAGCTAGAACAATGCCAGAGAGAGAGAGAGAGAGAGGGGGGGGGGGGGGGGGGAGAGAACAGGGAGGTTTATCGGACTGTCAGGGCTGGTTTGAGGAACAACTCAGTTTAAAACTGTTTAAAATCAACCTAAGCTGCCAACCAGGCAAATTTTAGGGCAAAATGTATGTGTGTATGTGTGTCATTCAGATGGTGCCTTTGAATGGGGTATGGTACTAGGTGCCTGGCATGCCGGTCAAGAACTGCAATGCTGCTGGGGTTTTCACACTCAACAGTTTCCCTTGTGTATCAAGAATGGTCCACCACCCAAAGGACATTCAGACAACTTGACACAACTGTGGGAAGTATTAGAGTCAACATGGGCCACCATCCCTGTGGAACGCCGACGAATTGAGGCTGTTCTGAGGGCAAAAGGGGGTGCAACTCAATATTAGGAAGGTGTTCTTAATGTTTTGTACACTCAGTGTATAACTTTATACAAACAATACACTAAATTGGTACGAGGTTTCAATACAGCTAAACTGTGTCATGTTAGAGAGAGAATTAGTTCAGAGAGTTCTAGAAGAGGCCTGTAGATGTCTAGTTAGCACACCCACACATTTTAACTGGTGCATGCTGGATGTTTAAGACTTAAAACCTATGCCTAGTTCACGTGTTTTCTACAGACCGAGAGAATGAGAGAACGAGAGAGAGAGAGATATATTATCTATATATATATTTAGCAATGTTAACACATGTTTCCCATGCCAATAAAGCCCTTGAATTGAATTGAATTGAGAGAGAGAGAGCGAGAGAGAGAAAGACACACACACAGAGAGAGAGACACACACACACACACACACAGAGAGAGACACAGAGAGAGAGGGGGAGAGGGAACATATTGTTGATTTGTATACTTCATCTACAGTGCTTTGGCAACAGTGGCAACCACAAATTCATGCCAATAGAGCATGTATTGTATTGTATTGTATTGTGAGAAAGACAGGGAGATTTGGAGGGAGCGAGAAAGAGAGAGGAGAGAGTGGACGAAGACCACACACGTGCGCTCCCCAGTCCCGCGCCTGCCTCGTCGGTGCCAATGTAAACGTTTTGGCTGACACAATAGCTCATCTATGTAAATAGCAGATGCCACAGATGCGTTGGTGTTTGCATAAGGACGAAACACGAGCAGGGCGAGGCCTTCTGGGAATCCCAAAAGAGGTTCAAAAGGCCAGTGCTGAACACTCGCTAACCAAGGACGCTTCCCGAATGGCGCCCTGTCCCCTTTCTAGTCCACTACTTTTGACCAGAACCCTGATTAAAAGTAGTACACTATATAGGAAATCGGGTGCCATTTGGGACATTAACCCAAATGTCCCGGACAAGGACAGGACAACGTTGCTACTCTACGCACTGCTTCTCGCCCACGTTCTCTGACCGCAGTCCGACCACACTGTTGGCCGAAGGGCCACGACGGGATCAACAAAGTGCAGAGGAGAGAAAGGAGATGGGAGGCGACCATGGTGATGATGAGAGAGATAGAGAGAGAGAGAGAGAGAGAGGAGACGACGACGGAGGACAGAGGGAGAGAGAGCAATCCGAGTTTGAGGAGAGGAGCAGTGAAGAGGGAAGGAAAGGTTCCTCTCCTCTATAAATCACCAGGAATATCCCTCCTGTCTGCCTTTCCCTCTTTTTATCCTTTCTTTTCTTCTTTACAGTCATGTCAAAAAAAACCTCTAGCTTTACGAGACGGTGAATACCTCTGTCTGGCTCATTTAGTGTGGCAGAGCGCACACACAGTTCAGCACACAGCGGCAGACTGGAGGAATTAGGAGGGAGATTAAGTGGCGAGTTAAAGACAAACATGACAGTAATGTGGATATTTGAAGTCTTGATTAGGTACTTCATACTCTCCAGGGTGAGGCAGGTAGAGGTTGGGACATGAGTTTAAGCAGCCCAGGTATTCTTCCAGCCACACTAAACCCCGTAAAAGTACACAGGGCGTGACCCCGAGTTTAGTCTTTAGAGCGGTAAACACCTGGTGTGTACAGCAACACAAACACGCACGCACACGCACACAACCCAGTAAACATCTGGTGGTTTGTATAGCAACCTTCCTCCCATGAGCTAAAGCTAACCCAGGCATGTAGGTGCCACTTCAATAAGACTTTCAAACATCAGGGGATGCTACTACAGCCCCTTGGTTCTCTTTTGACAAGACGATTGCGGACGACTGTCAATTTGTCTGCCCTTGTCCTGTCATCCCAGCGGCAGCAGCTTCAACTGAAAAGAGGAGCGGCAACTCGTGGATTGTGACTGTGTGTGTGTGTGTGTGTGCGCGTGTGTGTGTGTGTGTGATATAAGCCCTTAAATCACAGCTTTGCTCGCTCAGGAACTTGAGATGACAATGGAAGGCGGCAGAATTTTTCTGCTAACGTCGGCAATTATAGCAGAAATGCCTTAACAGAAGAAAAGGCCCTGAGCAAAGCATTGTTCGTCCGTTACATCTGCTACACAGACGCAAGCCGCACAACCAGTACAAAATCTTTGCTTGTAATAAAATAAATACACACACACACACACACTTCAAAGCCGTCAGTGGAATTTGGTTTAACAAGCTGGGGAGATGAGGGAAACAAGGTGTATGAAGGCAGCGGCAGCTATATCAGCCAGGCCAGACCGGAGAGAGGCCTGGGGAGAGCCAAGCAGGGGGAATCACATGAGTAGAGACACACACAGAAACACACAGACCCCGACACAGGAGGACCTGTCTATAGACAGAATCATCACAACTTGCTGCCTCGGCTAGGAAGAGATCGCTTACCACACCCCAGGGTTCATTGCAGACAAAACAACAACAAAAACGTTCTGTCTGCAACAGGATAAGACACCTCTGGAGAAGGAGCAGACACCTAGACCAGAACTAAAAACATCAGTGGGGGGAGGGCCACAGCATGATAACAAACACCACAACATCAAACACACAGGGACCGGCAGCAGGCTTTGGCAACACAGTGCACTTGGCAGAGGTGGCAGGCGAGCAGCTCTGTATGCCTCCAGCCACATTCTCTCTCTGTCTTAGTCTCTCTTCTTTCTCTCACTCTCTCTCCTCTCCCTGTCTCTCCCCGACCAACCGTGTTGTGGTTACAGACATAAATTGCAATTACATCTGGAAAGAGAGAGAGAGAGAGAGAGAGAGAGAGAGAGAGAGAGAAAGAAAGAGACTGAGAAACAGAGAGAGAGAGAGGACTTTACATAAATGTAGTCTTAACTCCACGTGCCATGCCGAGAACACACAGCCAGGGATATTTATACATGAGAGATGAGAGGAAAGGAGAAAGAGAGAGGCACAGAAAGAGACAGTGAGAAAGGAGGACGGCAATAAGAAGGCGATGACTTGTCAAAGGTTAATAAGCCAGCCTTTCTAAAGTCTTTCCAAACTAGCTGCCAAGTGCTAACGGCCTGCAGGACTCATTCATGAGGGGGAAAACATATCTGCAGCACACCAGTATTGACTCAACACCTCTCTCTTTATACAATGTAAATGTCTCCATGGCCAATGTCTCAATGGCCACTCTCTGTGTATCGGCCTAAAGAATGCACAACGTTCCCACTCCGGGGGAACACAAAAGGTCAGTTTAGCAGCAACACACTACGCAACTCCCGATAAGGGTCAGTCTGCCCACACAGATCATAAACGATATCTACGGTCTTCAATGTCATTGTGTGGGCCATGCTAAGAGCAGACAGCGTGGGGTCACTTTAGCTTCTTAACTAACGCTGTGGGTTCATTTACATCTAACTACGTGATGCCATAAAGAGAGAAGCTCATTAGCACTTCTTGGTTAGGAATGCTGTGATGTCACAAAGGGAGATGGAGATTTTAAAAACACCCCTGTCATAAAAGACTCTTCACTCACTGTCAGGCAATTTAAGATGCTCCTATTGGCTGGATCTCTACCTACCTACACTAATGTGTGTGTGTTAGTGTCTCAGTGCCCTACAGTAACACAGGAAGGTATTTTGGGGCTTGGACAGGATCCCAGAGGCCCATTAATGATGCCACCACCTTACCGACGGGTTGTCAACACCTTAACAACTCTCACACACACATGTACACAAGCACTGACGTGCACGCTCACGCACACACACACCTCACCGCCTGGAACAGACTCATCTGTCTCTCCGGGAATGTTAAGTATCATGCACCAAGGAAATAATACTTATCACTGACTGTGTTTATAAGTTATTCCCTCTCTCTGTAGTTCTCTCTCTCCTTCTCTCTCTCTCTTTCACTTTCTGTCTTTACCTCTGTTGATCTCTCTCCATTACTCACACACGCTCGTTCTCATCTCTATGTCCTTATACATTTCTGTGTTTGTGAGTTTAATTCTCTGTATGTCTATATGAAGAGTTTATTCCCCAAAAACGCTATATCCACCATTTACATTTTTTTTTGTGTGTGTAAAATATTACTGTTCTCAGATTTTCTATTCATAGATGCTATATATTCATTGTTTAACTGGAATGGAATGCTCGTATCCTGTATATTTGACTGGTATATGTGGTTGTCTCACATAGCTAGCAGTGTTGTAATACTTGAGTCCAGGACTCTGACTCGCCTTCTCGTGACTTGTATTTGCACGTGGACTGCATAGGCTACTATGATAGGCAGAATATTAGCAGCACTGGCTGCACAGAGCAGCAAGGGTTTTGTTCTCTAGCAGTGGGAAGGATGTGCCACACCTGGCATTTGCAGCCTACATCAGCTGGTGAGCTGCGGGAGAGCATGGTATGAGTGTGGGAGAGCATGGTATAAGTGTGGGAGAGCATGGTGTGAGTGTGGGAGAGCATGGTATAAGTGTGGGAGAGCATGGTATGAGTGTGGGAGAGCATGGTATGAGTGTGGGAGAGCATGGTATGAGTGTGGGAGAGCATGGTATGAGTGTGGGAGAGCATGGTATGAGTGTGGGAGAGCATGTTATGAGTGTGGACAGACAGGCACCGTTTCGGCTTCGCCTCCAATCATAGGCTACACATCGAGCAATAGACTCTCTTCCTTCCCCGTAACCACCAGCCTACTAGTTAGCTTTACCTGGTTAAGAAACACAAATTAGTTTATGAAATTGGTAACAATACTAGTATTGAGTTTAATGGTAAAACAACAGTCTAGCTATTTGTCTCTTTCCCCTTGAGTATAGAAAAGTACGCTGTCTTTGTCATCTCGCTCTACCCTGCCACTTTCCCCCCTGCATCCCATTGCCAGTTTCTGAAAAGTCTCCCAAATATCAGTGGGTGATTACAAAAAAGTAGCCGAGAGCCTAACTTAACATTAATTTATGTAGTAAATAAGTAGTGAAACACAGGTATTGAGTATAACTTGTGAGGTAGTGATTAATAGTAAATTTGTGGTTTTTGTTCATGAGGTAGTGGCGATATATTGCCATTTGGTTGCGACTAGAAAAAATTGCACAATAGATTTACATTTTAGCGGATGCTCTTATCCAGAGCAACTTACAGTAGTGAGTGCATACATTTTCATTCTGGTCCCCCGTGGGAATTGAACCCACAACTGTGGTGTTGCAAGCACCATGCACTACCAACTGAGCCACACAGGACAATAAGACCTATTATAAATTGAGGGACCCGTGACTCGTGATTGGTGACTTGGACTCGATTTGAACTTCAACTATAGGGACTCGTGACTCGACTTGGACTCAAGTACAGGGAACAGAGTCTGGGCCCCTTTAAAACGGGCCTAAAGACCTTTCCCTTTCAGGCTTTCTGTTGATAGCTTTGCTCCTTGGTGTCCTTGTCCCTTGTAGCAGCTGTGGTCTTTGTGTCAGTTGCCCTGTTCAGTTGGTTCCATTTTTTGAATGACATTTTAGATGATTCTGTATAATGGAAAGCGCTTTACAAATGTAATAAATAATAATAATACAATAATAACAATAATAATTATGATTATTATCTTAGGATGAATGCCCTTACTGTACGTCGCTCTGTATATGAGCATGCCAAATGACTAAAATGTAAAATGTACAGTTGAAGTCGGAAGTATACATACATCTTAGCCAAATACATTTAAACTCAATTCCTGACATGTATTCCTAGTAAAAATTCCCTGTCTTAGGTCAGTTAGGATCACCACTTTATTTTAAGAATGTGAAATGTCAGAATAATAGTAGAGGGAATGATTAGGCTCAGCTTTTATTTCTTTCATCGCATTCCCAGTGGGTCAGAAGTTTGCATACACTCAATTAGTATTAGGTAGCATTGCCTTTAAATTGTTTAACTTGGGTCAAACGTTTTGGGTAGGCTTCCACAAGCTTCCCACAATAAGTTGGGTGAATTTTGGCCCATTCTTCCTGACAGAGCTGATGTAGCTGAGTCAGGTTTGTAGGCCTCCTTGCTTGCACATGCTTTTTCAGTTCTGCCCATACATTTTCTATAGGACTGAGGTCAGGGCTTTGTGATGGCCACTCCAATACCTTGACTTTGTTGTCCTTAAGCTATTTTGCCACAACTTTGGAAGTATGCTTGGGGTCATTGTCCATTTGGAAGACCCACTTGCCACCAAGCTTTAACTTGACTGATGTCTTGAGATCTTGCTTCAATATATCAACATAATTTTCCCTTCCTCATGCCATCTATTTTGTGATGTGCACCAGTCCCTCCTGCAGCAAAGCACCCCCACAACCTGATGCTGCCACCCCCGTGCTTCATGGTTGGGATGGTGTTCTTCAGCTTGCAAGCCTTCCCCTTTTTCCTCCAAAAATATCAATGGTCATTATGGCCAAGCAGTTCTATTTGTGTTTCATCAGACCAGAGGACATTTCTCCAAAAAGTACGATCTTTGGCCCCATGTGCAGTTGCAAAACGTAGTCTGGCTTTTTTATGGTGGTTTTGGAGCAGTGGCTTCTTCTTTGCTGAGCGGCCTTTCAGGTTATGTCGATATAGGACTAGTTTTACTGTGGATATAGATACTTTTGTACCTGTTTCCTCCATCATCTTCACAATGTCCTTTGCTGTTGTTCTGGGATTGATTTTCACTTTTCACACCAAAGTACGTTCATCTCTAGGAGACAGAACGCGTCTCCTTCCTGAGCGGTATGACGGCAGCGTGGTCCCATGGTGTTTATACTTGCATACTATTGTTTGTACAGATGAACTTGGTACCTTCAGGCATTTGGAAATTGCTCCCAAGGATGAACCAGACTTGTGGAGGTCCACAATTTTTTTCTGGGGTCTTGGCTGAATTCGTTTGATTTCCCCATTATGTTCAGCAAAGAGGCACTGTGTTTGAAGGTAGGCCTTGAAATGCATCCACAGGTACACCTCCAATTGACTCAAATTATGTCAATTTGTCACGCCCTGGTCTAAGTATTTTGTGTTTTTCTTCATGTATTGGGTCAGGCCAGGGTGTGGCATGGAGTTTTTGTATTGTGGTGTGTTTTGTCTTGGGGTTTTGGTGTGTATGTATTTGGGATTGTAGCTAGTGGGGTTATCTAGCAAAGTCTATAGCTGTCTGGAGTGGTTCTCAATCAGAGGCAGGTGCTTATCGTTGTCTCTGATTGGGAACCATATTTAGGCAGCCATATTCTTTGAGTTTGTTGTGGGTGATTGTCCTTAGTGTTGTTGTTCTTATTTCTTTATTTCTTTATTTACACAAGTATAGGCTGTTTCGTTTTTCGTTACGTTCTTTGTTTTGTAGTGTATTGTATTGATTCGTGTTACGTTTGTTTGATTAAACATGGATCGCAATCTACACGCTGCGTTTTGGTCCGACTCTCCTTCACCACACCTAGAAAACCGTTACACAATTAGCCTATCAGAACCTTCTAAAGCCATGACATAATTTTCTGGAATTTCCAAGCTGTTTAAAGGCACAGTCAACTTAGTGTATGTAAACTTTGGACTCACTGGAATTGTGAAACAGTGAATTATAAGTGAAATAATCTGTCTGTAAACAGTTATTGGAAAAATTACTTGTGTCATGCACAGAGTAGATGTCCTAACCGACTTGCCAAAACTATAGTTTGTTAACAAGACATTCGTGGAGTGTCATTAGTTTTAATGACTCCAACCTGAGTGTATGTAAACTTCCCGACTTCAACTGTATATATATTTTTAAATATTGATATCACAAATGTATAATTTGTACATTTATTTATACAAAATTTTGTTATTTGTTACATTTGACTGTGTATAACCCAGAAGTACTACTTATTTCTCTGAGAGTGAGGCGTTTATATATAGCATTTAGCAAAAAAAACTTGACTATTTGTCTCTCTGAAATTAAACCACCAAGTGATAGATTTTAAACAAACAGAGTACATGTCTGTCATTGAACAACCATATAATGAAAAAACACACCAATTTATTTCATAATCTATTTAAACAATAAATGACCAGCATTTCTGAAAATAGATATACAGTACCAGTCAAAACATTGAAGGGTTTTTCTTTATTTGAACTATTTTCTACTTTGTAGAATAACAGTGAAGACAAAACTATGAAATAACACATATGGAATCATGTAGTAACCAAAAAAGTGTTAATCAAATCAAAATATATTTTATATTTTGGATTATTCTAAGTAGCCACTCAACCAGCTTCACCTGGAATGCTTTTCCAAACATCTTGAAGGAGTTCCTACATATTCTGAGCACTTGTTGGCTGCTTTTCCTAACACTCTGCGGTCCAGCTCATCCCAAACCATCTCAATTGGGTTGAGGTCGGGTGATTGTGGAGGCCAGGTCATCTGATGCAGCACTTCATCACTCTTCTTCTTGGTCAAATAGCCCTTACACAGCCTGGAGGTGTGTTTTGGGTCATTGTCCTGCTGAAAAACAAATTATAGTCCCACTAAGCGCAAACTAGGTGGGATGCTGTATTGCTGCAGAATGCTGTGGAAGCCATGCTGGTTAAGTGTGCCTTGAATTCCAAATAAACCACCAACAGTGTAATCAACAAAGCACCACCTCACCATTACACCTGCGGAGATCCTCCGTTCTACTTGCATCTCACAAAGACAGGGCGGTTGGAAACAAAAATCTCAAATTTGGACTCATCAAAGCAAAGGACAGATATCCACCGGTCTAATGTCCATTGTACTTGTTTCTTGGCCCAAGCAAGTCTCTTCTTCTTATTAGTGTCCTTTAGTAGTGGTTTCATTGCAGCAATTCGACCATTAAGGGCAGCTGATTCACACAGTCTCCTCTGAACAGTTGAGGTTGAAATGTGTCTGTTACTTGAACTCTGTGAAGCATTTATTTGGGCTGCAATTTCTGAGGCTGGTAACTCTGCAGCAGATGTAAGTCTGGGTCTTCCTTTCCTGTGGCAGTCCTCATGAGAGCCAGTTTCATCATAGCGCTTGATGGTTCTTGCGACTGCACTTGAAGAAACTTTTAAAGTTCTTGACATTTTCCAGATTTGACTGACCTTCATGTCTTAAAGTAATGATGGACTGTTGTTTCTCTTTGCTTATTTGAGCTATTTCTTGCCATAATATGGACTTGGTCTTTACCAAATAGGGCTATCTTCTGTATGCCACCGCTATCTTGTCACAACACTACTGATTGGCTCAAGAAGGAAAGAAATTCAGCAAATGTACTTTTAACAAGGCACACCTGTTAATTGAAATGCATTTCAGGCGACTACCTCATGAAGCTGGTTGAGACAATGCCAAGAGTGTGCAAAGCTGTCATCAAGGCAAAGGGTGGATACTTTCAAGAATCTCAAATATAAAATATATTTGGATATTACATGATTCCATACGTGTTATTTCATAGTTGTGATGTCTACGCTATTATTCTACAATGTAGAAAATAGTAAAAAAATTAAGAAAAACCCTTGAATGAGTAGGTTTGTCCAAACTTTTGACTGGTACTGTATAGTGTTCTGGAATGAAACTCCTCATACTCAGACTAAAACATATAAAAACAGCTGAGTCTTATTAGGGTCAGGACAGCTCTGTTCTGCTCTGTTTTACTCCAGCATGATTTATGAGCAACAAAATTAAACAGAGAGAATATGCCATAACTCCCATAGGAAAAAAGAGATGTGGAGACATTCTAGTTAGTGTTATTAAAGAGAGAGGGTGTTTCCTGCTTTATGTCTTTATGTGTGTCTGTGTGTTTTATTCTTGATCCAGGGCTTTAGACATCATAAATCCAGCCTGTTGTAAATGAGGCACTGCAACAAGGCTTTCATAAAACACATACTTTGTGTGTGTGTGTGTGTGTGTGTGTGTGTGTTTGTGCACCATAAAACACAGTGTGGTGAAGGGGGGTTATTGGTGGTTATGGCAGTGAAACAGGTCTCAGTAAGACAATAGGCAGCTGATTTTTAAACAGAATGTTGTTTTTATTTTACCCCGGCCTTCTTTGCTTTTAATACTCCCCGGGGATGAAGGTGTCACCCCTCTGGTGTAGTAGGGGGAGATTTTGAGGGTCTGTGTATACGCATGTGTGTCTGTATGTGTGTGTGTGTGTGTGTGTGCAAAGAAAAAGCTATATCTCTGTCCAGTGTCTGTGTCCTTTTGCCCATCATAATCTTTTATTTTTATTGTCCAGTCTGAGATATGGCTTTTTCTTTGCAACTCTGCCTAGAAGGCAGAGGAGTCGCCTCGTCACTGTTGACGTTGAGACTGGTGTTTTGCGGGTACTATTTAATGAAGCTGCCAGTTGAGGACATGTGAGGTGTCTGTTTCTCAAACTAGACACTCTAATGTACTTGTCCTCCTGCTCAGTTGTGCACCGGGGCCTCCCACTCTTCTTTCTATTCTGGTTAGAGACAGTTTGCACTGTTCTGTGAAGGGAGTAGTACACAGCGTTGTACGACATCTTCAGTTTCTTGGCAATTTCTCACGTGGAATTGCTTTCATTTCTCAGAACAAGAATAGACTGACGAGTTTGAGGAGAAAGTTCTTTGTTTCTGGCCATTTTGAGCCTGTAATCGAAATGCTGATGCTCCAGATACTCAACTAGTCTAAAGAAGGTCAGATTTATTGCTTCTTTAATCAGAACAAGAGTTTTCAGCTGTGCTAACATAATTGCAAAAGGGTTTTCTAATGTTCAATAAGCCTTTTTAAATGATAAACTTGGATTAGCTAACACAACGTGCCATTGGAACACAGGAGTGATCGTTGCTGATAATGGGTCTCTGTACGCTTAGGTAGATATTCCATAAAACATCTGCCGTTTCCAGCTACAATAGTCTTTCACAACATTAACTATGTCTACACTGTATTTCTGATAAATTTTATGTTATTTTAATGGACAATTTTTGTAATTTTCTCTCAAAAACAAGGACATTTCAACGGTAGTGTAGGTAGGGGTAAAGTGACTAGGCAACAGGATAGATAATAAACAGTAGCAGGAGTGTATGTGATGAGCCAATGCAGATAGTTTGGGTAGCTATTTGGTTAACTTTTTAGTGTTCTTATGGCTTGGGGGTTGAAGCTTTTCAGGGTCCTGTTGGTTCCAGTCTTGGTGCATTGGTACTGCTTGACATGCGGTAGCAGAGAGAACAGTCTGTGACTTGGGTAGCTGTACTCTTTGACAATTTTTAGGGGCTTCCTCTGACACCGCTTGGTATAGAGGTTCTGGATGGTAGGGAGCTCAGCCCCAGTGATGAACTGGGCCGTACGCACTACCCTCTGTAGCGCCTTGCGGTTGATGCCCAGCAGTTGCCATACGAAGTGGTGATGCAGCCAGTCAAGATAGTCTCAATGGTGCAGCTATATATTTTTTGGAAGATCTGTGGGCCCATGTCAAGTCTTTTCAGCTTCCTGTGGTGGAAGAGGCATTGTCGTGCCTTCTTCACGACTCTGTTGATGTGTGTGGACCATGTTAATTCATTAGTGATGTGGTCACAGAGGAACTTGAAGCTCTCGACACGCTCTACTAGATCCCCATCGATGTGGTTGGGGGCGTGCTCGGCCCTCTGTTTCCTGTAGTCCACAATCAGCTCACTGCCCTCCTATCTATAGGCGGTCTAATCACCATCGGTGATCTAGCATACCACTGTCGTTTTGTCAACAAACGTAATGTTGGAGTCGTACTTCGCCACGCAGTCGTGTGTGAACAGGAGGGGACTAAATACGCACCCCTGAGGGGCTTCGTGTTAAGGGTCAGCATGGCGGATGTGTTGTTGCCTACCCTCACCACCTGGGGGAGGCCCGTCAGGAAGTCCAGGAACCAGTTGCAGAGGGAGGTGTTCAGTCCCAGTGTCCTGAGCTTAGTGATTTTCTTTAACAGATTGCCTCATCTGTGGATCTGTTGGGGCGGTATGCGTAATTGGAGTGGGTCCAGGGTGTTTGGGATGATGGTGTTGACGTGAGCCATGATCAGCCTTTCAAAGTATTTTATGGCTACAGGTGTGAGTGCTACGGGGCGATAGTCATTTAAACAGTTTACCTTGGCGTTCTTAGCCACAGGGACTATGGTGGTCTGCTTGTAAAATGTAGGTATTGCAGACTGAGTCAGGGAGAGGTTGAAAATGCCAGCTGGTCAGCGCATGCTCTGAGTATGCGTCCTGTAATCCGCCTGGCCCTGTGTGTATGTCTGTGTGTGCTTGCTGCATGTGTATGTCTGTGTGTGTGTGTTCGTGCATCCTATGTGTGTGCATGGTGCACTGTGTGTGTCTGCCTGCCTAATCTGTGTGTGTGTGTGTGTGTGTGTTGGCTAGATGTGTTACAACACGACAGAGAGATAGAAGACAGAGGAGATCAATGCGTTTGCCTGAGGGCCCCTAGCAGAAGAAGCTAATTAAAGGAAGAGAACAGAACACAACTCTGTTCTAAATTAATAATTAGAGGGCTTTCTGTGTGCCTGACTGAACCAGGGAACAAAGGAGAGAACATTTAAAATGGCCGCTGTGCCATGCACACACACGTATACACCATAGACGTTAAAACCAGTGGATAGTAATAGCGCTGATGTCACCCATGTATTCCTATGGACAACTCCCAATAGCGCATGAAGCCGGAAGTATTTGAATTTGAAGCGTGCCATATTGCTGAATGGGGCTGAATGGCACAAAAAAAAATCGATAATGATTGTGGTGAAAGTAGCTGTAACCGGCAAAGGCTCATTGTCGATGTAGTTGTTTTCATCCTGTCAACCTTAATGTCTATGGCATGAGGTTGCGAGACGACTCTTAGCCTGCCGGCCCGTGATTGGTCTGTGTCAGCAGGTGGTCCTGTCTGACGACAAATGTAGTAGTCAGAATTGATCACTATTTAATGAAATGTCTCGATTTGTAGCCAACCTTCTTTTTTTTTTACTCCATGTGGGGATCAATCATAATAAACACATTTTAGAGGCCAAAACAGCCATCTAAAAATGTTTTTTTTTTGTACGTTCTGCCGATCGTACATAGGCTTTTCTAGAGGACAGACGAATACACAGCACTTGCACGCACGCACACACTGCAGTATGTGTCCTGGGGAGATAGGCTTCTGTTTCATCGGCGGATCCGATGGAGATGAAAAGCATGGCTTTCCTAAATGTCTGTCTGCCCCTGTGGGGTTCTTTCAGAAGCGCTTGAATGATTTATGATTTTAGTAGGATCCCCATTAGCCGACGCCAATGGCGACAGCTAGTCTTCCTGCAGTCCGACACATAACAGACCCCAGGAAGGCTAGCTCTTCAATTCATCATTATCCTCTTTCAAAGTGAACAACGTGTCTTTCGTGATTTTAATAACTGTGACAGCAGGTTGCTTTAGCTACCGTTTAGACCACAGGGAAGTTCTCATACATCCTGGGGTGTGTGTGTGTGTGGGTGTGTGTGTGTGTTCCAATGTAAACGGCACAGTGGTTTGTGTAGAATAGCATGCGAAAAGACGTCTGTCAAGACAGAGGGTTCAGACTATATTTAAGAAATTCGGATGATTCTTATCTCTTCAATATTCTTTGATGGGCTCTTCCCATTTGACCCAAGAAGAAGACCATGTGAGCCAGGAGACATCGAGGGTGACATGTCTTTAACAGAAAAAGCAGACAACAGAATGCCATTCTTGACGGTCTCATTCCCATAGGACATCTGGCCCTCTTGGCCTGGACATTCCCTAACTTAAGTCCTTACTGACATTTTGAATGGGACTGTTTGTGTGTGTGACTCAGTACCCTGTAATAGCTGGATGTAAAACCCCATTTTCCTCCTCTCAGGTCATACATAAACCGGTCTACGTGCCAGCATAGCATGTGTTCTCTGTCTAGGTTCTGTCTCAACTGAACTATTCTGTGTGGATTGAGTCCTAATTCACAAGAATACATTACTCACAGAGCAGGTTCATTTATCAATGAGGATAATATGGTGGTTCCTCCATATACACTGTATATATACTACAGTATCCCATACAAGCTATCCCCATATCCCATACAAGCCATCCCCATATCCCATACAAGCTCTCCCATATAAGCTATCCCATATCCCATACAAGCCATCCCCATATCCCATACACGCTATCCCCATATCCCATACAAGCCATCCCCATATCCCATACAAGCTCTCCCATATAAGCTATCCCATATCCCATACAAGCCATCCCCATATCCCATACAAGCTCTCCCATATAAGCTATCCCATATCCCATATAAGCTATCCCATATCCCATACAAGCTCTCCCATATAAGCTATCCCATATCCCATACAAGCCATCCCCATATCCCATACAAGCTCTCCCATATAAGCTATCCCATATCCCATACAAGCCATCCCCATATCCCATACAAGCTCTCCCATATAAGCTATCCCATATCCCATACAAGCCATCCCCATATCCCATACAAGCTCTCCCATATAAGCTATCCCATATCCCATACAAGCCATCCCCATATCCCATACAAGCCATCCCCATATCCCATACAAGCTCTCCCATATAAGCTATCCCATATCCCATACAAGCCATCCCCATATCCCATACAAGCTCTCCCATATAAGCTATCCCATATCCCATACAAGCCATCCCCATATCCCATACAAGCCATCCCCATATCCCATACAAGCTCTCCCATATAAGCTATCCCATATCCCATACAAGCCATCCCCATATCCCATACAAGCTCTCCCATATAAGCTATCCCATATCCCATACAAGCCATCCCCATATCCCATACAAGCTCTCCCATATAAGCTATCCCATATCCCATATAAGCTATCCCATATCCCATACAAGCTCTCCCATATAAGCTATTCCATAGGCTATATGCATTTTGTCTGGACTTGGCTTTGCTCTGATGATTCCTATGTAAGAGGGTCACCATGCTACAGTATTTCTCTTCTCTTGTTTCTCCAGACAAAGGTTTGATAGCAAGCGTCTATTTGTTTCTATTAAAGGCCAGTCTGTATAACTACCTCTCCTTGACATCAATCCATTTAATTCCCTAATGACAATGACCCTATTTAGACTATGTAACAGAGAAAGACAGAAAGGGAGAGAGAGAGAAATACTAATCTACCAAGTGATTCTCTCTTGTTTTTGTCCTGTTCCTCCGTCCCCTCCACTTCCCCCCTAGGGATACGAAAAGCTTGTTTGTACCTGTGTGCAGGCATTTACCCCCAGGGGTAATGTGGGCGGAGTTGTGAGAGGTCAGGGGTCATTGAGACCCAACAAAGAGTTTACTCATTGAAGAGGGGTTTGGAACAGACAGGTGAGAGGGGCAGCTTATACTGACAGACAGGCGTCAGGGCTGAGACAGAGATTAGTCATATTGACACATTCACACACAGGCATGTACGCACACAGACACACACTCTTGCTCACATGCACATTTGTGTGTGTGTGTGTGTGTGTGTGTGTGTGTGTGTGTGTGTGTGTGTGTGTGTGTGTGTGTGTGTGTGTGTGTGTGTGTGTGTATGTGTGTGTGTGTGTGTGTGTGTGTGTGTGTGTGTGTGTGTGTGTGTGTGTGTGTGTGTGTGTGTGTGTGTGTGTAAAGGGGTGGAGAGGATGAGACCACCTACCATAGACTTTCATCTCTCTAACAGGAGTGACCATGATGAGAATAACGACCACAATAACACAACTTGAAAGTCTCTCTGGTTTAAACAACAAACCAGGTATGTCTGTGTGTGTTGAAAACATACTGCCTTTTATCTACAGTCAGGAGCAGTATTTTGCCACTACAGATTTGGTATTTAGTCAGGATCATTACGAGATGATAATAAGGCTTCAAAATACGTTTTCCCCATATTCTCTGTACTAGATGCCCTGGAAAAAAAACAGACAATCAGATGACCACAGTTGCATTAAATCATCTATCTGTGGGGAGGGGATGCATAAAAAACTCCTTAAGCCACTGAGCTGCCCGCGTCTCACTTTCACCCCCCACAATGGCGCCATTGAGCTGCCAGAACAATGGTCCCTGTGCTCTCCTGGGCCTGGAATGGCTGGTCAGTTACACGAAGGGCCTGAATGGAGGGAGAGTTCTCAGTCTCAGGTGTCCTATGAGAACAGTCTCACTCCTACTGAGGGGAGATGATATGACTTTGACTCTCTCCTGAACTGTTTAACTCTCCAGCTCCGGAGTGAAGTTTCCCCTAGCACCTAAATACAGATCTAGGATCAGCTTCCCCTCACCCAATCCTAACCTTAACCATTAGTGGGGAAAACTGACCCCAGACTGACCCCAGATCAGCGTCTAGGGGAAACTTCAACCTACACCAACTCTGCAGGTGGAGCAAGATTAAAAAAGTGGGTTGTTTTTACCTACCTTGGTTAAATGCATTGATTGTCGCTCTGGTTAAAGAGAAAAGGATTAAAATGTCAAATATATTACCATGCGACACAGACCACATGACACGACCACAGACAAACTCCAGGGACTAGTGATATATTGCAACCAAGGGATCATACAGTATATCGCATCATAACCTTTTCCTTTATAGCATAATAAAACAGAACATATATGTAGCGTAATAATAAATCAATGGACCATCTCATAAAAACGTTAGCCAGATAGCGTGGTAATGACGGTGTGGAAGTATTTCTGATAACAGAATCAGTGATCACACTTTGAAGTGCACCAGGTAGCGTCAGCCTTTACCCCTGTCCTCCCGAATCAATCACGACTAACACCCTTCAGCGACTGTCTTTACTTTGAACTTCAATGCACAGAGCAAACATGTACATTAGCATATCCTCTGTCTGATGAAGGCCTCTGCATAGACCGAAATGACCTCACTGTACGAAATGACCTCACTGTACGTTTTTTAAACTTGATTTATAATACATATTTATTTTTATAATACACATTTCAGGTGCAACAGGAAAAGGCAGCTTTAAGTTTTACCTCGCTCCTCTAATCAATCACAAATAAGATCCTTGAGGGACTTGCCTTTGAACATACACCAGGTAAGTTTGTTTGGATATCCTCTAATGATTTGCTTGACATGTCAACTGCACTAAAGAAAAAATGTATAGCATATACTTCTAGCATATTGGCTATTCTCCACAGTTCAATTGTCCCTGGGTGGAATAATATGTATGTTTATGAAGTATACATATGAGTCATGGGATTATCCCTTCTTTGAACTGAAAATGTAAACATGCTGTAAAGAACAAATTGTTAGTGTTGAGTGCAGCAGAGAAAACTGAGAGGCTGTATCTGAAGATAGGAATGCACAGTAGTGACACACAGAGCCTGTTTTTCCTGATCATATGCCTGGTTGTTGAGAGATGAGCTCTTCGCCTCACTCACTCCAATGTCTCAAAGTCTCTTTGTTTTTTAGAGAACGCTCAAGGAGTACAGTGTGTGTGTGTGTGTGTGTGTGTGTGTGTGTGTGTGTGTGTATGTGTGTGTGTGTGTGTGTGTGTGTGTGTGTGTGTGTGTGTGTGTGTGTGTGTGTGTGTGTGTGTGTGTGTGTGTGTGTGTGCGTGCGTGCGTGCGTCTGCGTGTGTGTGTGTGCGTGCATGTTTCAGAGAAGGCTCCAGGACTTTAGTTCCCGGAGCCCTCCCCCTGACACCGCCAGAAAGCTCTTCGATCTGTGTCATTCTCAGACAGATGGAAGAGGGAAAGTGGTGGGGTGACTTCATCAAGTAAATGCACAAATGCTTCATTTGTAAATGATGTCTGCGTTGGAGTGTGCCCCTGGCTATCTGTAAATGTAAAAAAATATCAAGAACATTGTGCCGTTTGGTTTGCTTACTATAAGATTTTTATTTTAGGTGTATTTAAAACCAAATACTTTTAGACTTCTACTCAAGTAGTATTTTACCAGGTGACTTACATTTTTACTTGAGTCATTTTCTCTTAAAGTACAGCTACTTTACTTATACTCAAGTATAACAATTGAGTACTTTTCCCACCACTGAATATTCTATAACTACAAAATGTTTCTGAAAAACACACCTGCAAAAAGGTGAAAGGTCACAACAGACTCAAGGTAGTGGGACAGGAATGTTTCTGCAACATCCTACTATGAGGATAGGCCTACAGCTTCTTTTTTTTTATTGGCGCAGGCCTGGCTCAGGGTAGAGTGGGCTTGGTCCTATTGTAAGTTTGGCTGTGGGGGTTTACAGGGATTTATCTGGTACATTCCCCACACCTCATTAACCACTGGTGATCTCTCACAGAACACCATTACACCCCATTCTTCCCTTCCTCCTCTTCCCTAACCCTCCCAGCCAGCCCCAAGAATGTAGTAGGCAGGAGGGGACAGGGAGAGAGAGAGACTGTGGCCACTACTCCTCTGTGTGACTCAAGCCTACTCCTCTCAGTCTTCAGCTGTCCTCTCAGTCTTCAGCTGTCCTCTCAGCCTCTGGAGGCCAAATGACTAAAGGACCCATCAACCCATCCAACAATGCGTGGGTTGCTGAAAAGGCAGTGCGTGTGCGTGCGTGTGTGTACTTTAGGTGTCTACCTCTCTCTTTCTCGTTCGACTGACCTATTTCACACAAGTGTCCATATATCCATGAGTGTCTGGACCAGAGCGATCCCATGCCCTTTGTGTCAGAGCGGAACAGTCCGACCCTCCCATCCATCCACCCATTCCCCTGGCTGGAGTAAGAGCTAAGCTGATTACTTATCTCAGGGAAATTGAGGCCAGCCTTTGTTGCAGTGCAGATGGGTGACTGGGTCACCATAGTGCTCCCTGCCTCCATGCATATTTTGTCTGTAGTCTTCCGGGCTGGACTGGTGCAGCCAGCCTGTCCTGTAACCTACCCCTGTGCCGTGTGTGTGTTCCACCTCTTCTGCCTGCTTCGAGCATTTTGAATGCAGATCTACACACACCCTCCCTGCTCCCCTTTCTGCCCTGGCATTACAGATAGATAGACACACTGTGTTACTGAATAAAGAGACAATTGAGATAAAGAAAGGAAGGGAAGGGCCCTGAGCGAGGCATCTACAATGAAGACAGATGAGAACGTGCCTGTTCTGTCTTGAGGAGACAGTTCTGCCTCAAGGGCATCCAGCGAGAAGAGAGTGCGTTCTAGAACACGAAACCAAGTCGTCTGATCTTATTGTGAAACCACAGTCGCCACATGGTTCTGCCTGCCTTCACCTCCAGCCATGCCCTTTCTCAATGTGTTCTTCTGCATCTAAAAGGCAGCTGCCAAGTCAAAGAAAGAACACACTTTCCGGTCAGTGTCTTCTCACAAGATCATGACAAACAACGAGAGCCTCAGAGCTCCTGTGGTGTTTCAGAAAGGGATCTGGGTCGTCTGCGTTCCCTTTTGTCTGTTTTGGTGGTCTGTCTGTGTTTTGGTTGGTCTTCATCTGGTCTGTCTGTGTTTTGGTTGGTCTGCATTTGACTTGTTTTGGTAATCAGTGGCTGTGTTGGAGGAGGTGTGTTCTTCACCTCTGCCAGGCAATTAGCAATTAGTGTTAGTACTTCAGTCTCCCCTGGTTTCTCAGCGGCGCTCGTTTCAGTGGCGGTCTCGGCTGCAAAACTAATACCATCACCGAAACAAAGAAGGTTCTTCGAGGAAGGAAGGCTCAACACAACTCTCTCCCTTGAGTGTCTTACCTGGTTACTTTCGGATGATCTCATTTTGCTATTTTGTAGCTTTGGCAACAATTTGTGTGTTTTCTATACCTGTTCGCTCCTCTCCCTGTAGGCCTTACAGACACTTCCCACCACTTGGCTCCAACCCTTTTAATTCTCTGGCAACGTTTGGAGCTGCCGATCTGCGGTCAAGAATGCCAAGATCATCTCAGCCCATGCTGCCCTTCAGTCCCTTGACTTTTTGTCCCTGGCGGAGACATCCAGAGAACACTGCTACGTCAGCTGTTTTAGCTTAATCTGACTACGTTTTCTGTCAAATTCTAAGAGCATGTGTTTGTTGCAGTGGTGGCACAGTGCTACTAATTTCTCCTAACTGGATATTTTCTCTTCTCCTTCTCTCACCTGTCCATCTCCTCATTTGAATTCCGTGCTGTCATTGTCACTTGTCCACTCGAGCTTAAAATTGTTGTCACCTATGGCTCACCAGGTGCCCTTGGAGAGTTCCTCAATGATCTTAACACCTTAATAAGCTTCATACTTGGTGACATCACAACCCCCGATGTCAGGCTTCAATTTATGTCTTTCCAACTCTCTTTCTCCTTCTAGTCGCTTTTCACCTCACCCTTTCCCAATCCACATCCAACTCACAAGGCAGGCAATACGCTTGACCTCACCTTTACTAGAGGCTGTTTGCCTACTAAACTCACTGCAACCCCCCGCCTGGTCTCTGATCATTACTTTGGTTCCTTTTCTGTCTCCCTTTCCTACAACCCTAGCCCCTCAGCCCCTACCCAAATGATCATGCGCCATCGCAATCTTTGCTCTCCTGCCTCCTCCCTCTCTGCGGATGACTTTCTCAACCACTTTGAAAAGAAGGTTGACGACATCCGCTCCTCATTCACTTAGCCTGTTGAGTCTACTGGTCCCACTCACACAGAACTACCCTACACCTCGACCTGAAATCCTGCGACTAGTGAGGTCTGGCCGTCCGACAACCTGCCCGCTCAACCCCATCCCCTCCCTTCTTCAGACCATCACTGGAGACCTTAACCCCTTCCTCACTTCCCTCATCAACTCATCCCTGAACACTGGATGCATCCCCTCTGACTTCAAAATGGCAGAGACGCTCCCCTTCCCAAGAAACCAACACTTGACTTATCTGACGTAAAACTGTAGACCTGCATCCCTTTCTTTTCTTTCCAAAACAATTGAGCGTGCTGTCTCTGATCAAATCTCTCGTTATCTCCCTCAAAATAATCTTCAAAATAATCTTGACCCTAACCTGCTGTGCGATGTTTCACAGAGGCTCGCCACACTGCCAAAGCTGACTCTCTCTCCTCTGTTCTCATTATCCTAGATCTATCCACTGCCTTTGCAACTGTGAACCATCAGATCCTCCTCTCCTCCCTCTCAGGGTTGAGTGTCTCAGGTTCTGCACACTCTTGGATTTCATCCTACCTGGCAGCCCGCTCCTACCAGGTGATGTGGAGAGGATATGTGTCTGCACCACGTACTTTCATTACTGGTGTCCCCCAGGGCTCGGTTCTAGGCCCTCTCCTCTTCTCTCTATACACTAAGTCACTTGGCTCTGTCATATCCTCACATGGTCACTCCTATCATTGCTATGCAGATGACACTCAACTACTTTTCTCCTTCCCCCTTCTGACACCCAGGAGGCGACACACATCTCTGCGTACCTGGCAGATATCTCAGCTTAGACGTCGGCCCACAACATCAAGCTCAAACCGACAAGACTGAGCTGCTCTTCCTACCGGAAAAGGCCTGCCCGCTCCATCACGGTTGACAACTCCACAGTGTCACCCTCCCAGAGTGCAAAGAACCTTGGTGTGACTCTGAACAAAACCCTGTCATTCTCTGCAAACATCAAAGCAGTGACTCACTTCTGCAGCATGCTCTAGAACATCCGTAGAGTACAACCCTACCTCACACAGGAAGTGACACAGGTCCTACTCCAGGTCCTTGTCATCTCCTGTCTGGACTACTGCAACTCGCTGTTGGCTGGGCTCCCCGCTTGTACCATCATACCCCTGCAACTTATCCATAACGCTACAGCCTGCCTGGTTTTCAATCTTCCGAAGTTCTCCCATGTCAATCCGCTACTCCGCACACTCCACTGGTTTCCAGCTGAAGCTCGCATCCACTACAAGATGGTGCTTGCCTACGTAACAGCAAGAGGAACTGCCCCTCCCTACCTTCAGGCTATGCTCAAACCCTACACTCCAACCCGAGCACTCTGTTCCGCCACCTCTGGTCTCTTGGCTCTCCCACCCCTACGGGAGGGCAGCTCTCGCTCAGCCCAGTCCAAGCGCATCTCTGTCCTGGCACCCAAATGGTGGAACCAGCTTCCCCCTGAAGATAAAACAGCAGACCAGAGCGATCCCATGCCTGGGATCAACAACATCTTCCTACCTCTTCAAAGAGTATCTTAAATAATCCCCCTGCTCACCTCGACCCCCCCACCCAAAAAATAAATAAATCCAGCTCTGACTTTGCTGATAGCTACTTTATTGATGAAAAGTGTACTTACTATGTCTCACCTAGCTATCTTAAGATGAATGCACTAACTGTAAGACACTCTGGATGAGAGCATCTGCTAAATGACTCAAATGTAAATGTTTTTGTTGGTCTACATGTGGTTTGGTCTGTGTTTTCGTGTGGCAGCGTGGCCATTCACTAAGGCTCTGTCTGTATCTGCCAGGATTGATCAGTAAGTCGTCCCACTGTGCCCTGTTATCTAGGGTCACGCCAGCTTGGCGGGCAGTGGCTCCACTCTGCAGTGGCTCCACCTCGTTAGTTTTGTGTCCAGGCTGGTCGCGTGAGGTCAATGAAATTAGGGAAGAACTCTGCTTGTAGTATTCTTAAGTAGTTGGTTGTGTAGGTCTGAAATAGGCATTGGTACTGTAAGAGTGTGGACCTTCATACGAGGTCAAACATTGTGACATTTGTTAACACTGGCAGTGCCAAATGACACTGGTTATAATTGGTTATATGTTAAGTTATGTATCCAGCAGGTCTCTGAGGTCCACTGGCACTGGCTTTTTAACTATCTCAAAGCCTAGGACCAAGAGGCATGGAGAGGCAGCCTTTAGTTACTATGCTCCCAGCCACTGGAATAGCCTCCCAGAGAACCTGAGGGGGGCCGAAACTGTGGAAACTGTTTGAAACTACCGTTCAAAAGTTTGGGGTCACTTAGAAATGTCCTTGTTTTTGAAAGACAAGCACATTTTTTGTCCAATAAAATAACATCAACTTGATTAGAAATACAGTGTAGACATTGTTAATGTTGTAAATGACTATTGTAGCTGGAAATGGCTGATTTTTAAAAATGGATATCTACATAGGCGTACAGAGGCCCATTATCAGCAACCATCACTCCTGTGTTCCAATGGCACGTTGTGTTAGCTAATCCAAGTTTATCATTTTAAAAGGCTAATTGATCATTAGAAAACCATTTTGCAATTATGTTAGCACAGCTGAAAACTGTTGTTCTGATTAAAGAAGCAATAAAACTGGCCTAGTTGAATATCTGGAGCATCAGCATTTGTGGGTTCGATTACAGGCTCAAAATGGCCAGAAACAAAGAACTTTCTTCTGAAACTCGTCAGTCTATTCTCGTTCTGAGAAATAAAGGCTATTCCATGCGAGAAATTGCCAAGAAACTGAAGATCTCGTACAACGCTCTGTACTACTCTTTTCACAGAACAGCGTAAACGGTCTCTAACCAGAATAGAAAGAGGAGTGGGAGGCCCCGGTGCACAACTGAGCAGGAGGACAAGTACATCCGAGTGTCTAGTTTCAGAAACAGGCGCCTCACAAGTCCTCAACTGGCAGCTTCACTAAATAGTACCCGCAAAACACCAGTCTCAAGTGACGAGGCGATACCGGGATGCTGGCCTTCTAGGCAGAGTTGCAAAGAAAAAGCCATATCTCAAACTGGCCAATAAAAAGAAAAGATTAACATGGGAAAGATAACACAGACACTGGACAGAGGAACTCTGCCTAGAAGGCCAGCATTCCGGAGTCGTCTCTTCACTGTTGACGTTGCGACTGGTATCTTAAAACACACCTTTTTAGCTTTGTTTTTCCTTACAGGGTTTTTTTTGTCATTGAGTTTTTATTATTATATTGTTTTTTATTCACTTATGTTTGTAAATATCTCCGGGTTTTATTTATTTATTTTCCCTGTGAAGCACATTGCGTTGCGTTCCATGTCTGGAATGTGCTGTTTAAATAATGCCTGATTTGATAATGTGGTTTAAGTTAGAAACATAAAGAATGGGAGTGTTTTCAGCCCAGAGCACTGACACACATCACAGTCGAGTCTAGTAGCACTGACTGTGTGTTCAGGTCATGTCCAGTCTGTGATTGAGTTGACTAGTTGATGCATTAGGCCCAGTCTCTCCCTCTCGCTCCCTGTCGCTCCCATCAATCAGGTAATACCACAGCGGTTAATTCTCCCAGCCAGTGATAAAGGAAGGGAGGAGGGTGTAACGTATGTGGTGATGAGACTGTTCCAGGCAGAGAGAGAGACAGACAGCTCTACCAGGTCTGTGCCAAGCCAGTAGAAAACATGCATAGATGCAACAACACACACACGCGCACTGCTCTGCTGAGCTGACTGACAGCTAATAGAGATAGTCGGCGCACTGGTATTAATGTAAACACACACACTAACACTGAGATTTAAAAAAAAAGATACACACACACACATGCATAGACATACAGACGTGTTAACATGCACACAAATACTCACAAACGTATGTATACACACACAATTCACATGCACACACAGTAACACACCCGCATACGGTAAGTAGTGAAACCCACACAGTGTGACTGACTGACTGACAGTTCATATCGAATAGACAGGCTCAGACATAGCAGGGCTGGTGATGAGAGGCAATTAGGCACCTTCTTCAGGATGATAATAGCTCAGTAAAACCCTGCTGACGACCTATAAACATTTTCATAACTACTGTATCTATCTGTCCGAATGAGAGACCGGGAGAAGAACAGATGATCATGCAAATGGTACAGGGCCTCCGGGCTTCAGGTCGGCCAGGGTGTAATACAGGAACACAGGGCGTTGACTCCATGAGTCAACACACACAAGCATGCACACACACAGAAAAAGACACACACACACACACAGCCACTTACTCTGACAGGTGGAGATGTCACAGTATCTCCAGTAGATTCCTTCTTCGTGGTCAGCGATGTAACACCACGGCTGGACGTCACCATCAGGGTTCCTGGAAGGAGGGATGAAGAGAGACGGGAGACGGAGGGGAAATAAGGGGGAGAAAACAGAAATAAAAAGAGGTTATCGACCAAAAAAACAGGACACTGAATATTGCGGGAGAGACGATTTAGAGATTGTGTCTGTCTGTGGTGCAAATGATCATCTCCCTACTGCAACACCCCCACTAGAGCTTTGCTCTGTTTGTTATGTTAGCCTGTCCTCAGTGGCCTGACCATGCATGTCCAGCAGATCCCGGCCTAGACAGTGGGCTCTCAGACAGGCAGACAGTGGCCTAAAGGAACGTTGGGGTCTTTGTTCTGGTTGAGACAGAGAACTGTCCTGGGGCGAGAATGGAGCAGGGTCTTTTGTCTGAAGGGGCCACGATCATTTGAACCGCCACTCTGCACTTTTAACCCTTCAAACCTGACAGTCTGGCCCCTTTTGGCCCCAGGTGGCACTTTGACTGTTTTGGTTTCACTGACGGGAAGGGAGGGAGAACATGCACACATCCAGACAGGGCCTTTGAGCAACTGTTAGTTTCTGTGAACTGTCTATACTGTCTGTGTGCTTTGTTCAATTAATTTTACTACTTCACTTACCCTTTATAATGGGTTTAATGGAGAGTTTGAAAAGGGTTTATAAGAAGGTTATAAACTGTTAATTACATAATAAATAGCTACACCATTTGGAGCACATATCCCAGTGTGTAGAATAGGCTTGGGTGGTATCCAGATTGTTATACCTTCGTACCGACCTTGCGCCATAATGGGATATTTGGTAATACCGGCACTGAACACACGGGGTGCTATTTTCAAACCCCACTGATCCTCTGTAATCCGAAGGTTAGCAAAGCTAACAAGTACATCTCAAATCCCATAGAGAATGCTAACTAAATGCTAACTAAATGCTAACAAGCACATTGCCAACATTTTATGCAGTGTCTGTACAGGACAGATGTCCCAGCTTATAAAGTTATATAAGTGACTCCAAAATGCTACTTACAGTTTGCTGCACGCACAAAACAAATATTACACAGCATGGCTCTTGATCCAGGGGGGGATTCTCTGCTGTTACCAAGCGAAGCTAGATTTTGGAAGAAGCTAACCACTTAGCTAGATAGCTAATTAGCTACTAAATTAGCAAACCAAATGCACAACCGCACGGCATTTAGCACATTTTAGAAATGTTACTTTATAGATATAAGATACCTTGCAAATGCTGCACAACAGTGAGTGACTCACAAGACTCCAGTCTCTTGCTGTTGTGTGCTGGTAAACAAACACCAAGTGCCTGGGGACTACCAGTAAGTTGTATAATAAAAAATTATGTGACAGCGTATTGCACAAGTTGACTGCAGGTATTTAACTTAAGTAGCTACAAATATTCAAATGTATAAAATGAACGTTAACGAAATTGTTTCAACGATATTGACGGTAAATGAAAAACCATCCCGTGGCTATTTCCAAATACCCAGGTATACAGTATATACTGTACGGTATACCACCAAAGCCTAGTATGGAGCCTTTTTAATAAGGTGCACAGGGCAACAACAAAAAACATCCTAGGTCAATTGAGGAAGGATCTTCTTTAGGAGCATTACTGTTGTCCTTTCCTCAGCTCTGACTGTAATTGCCCGGGACCTATTCTCTTCTTTTCTATTCTCTTTTGACGTTCTTCATTGTAAAAAAAGCCCGGGGCCTCAGCTATCCCATTTCAGCCCTATTGTGGGGGGAATTCTGAAGGGCGTTTCCATTCCTTTTCTTCTCCTATCAAAAACACTTTCCAGGGTCTCTTCCTCTCCTTTCACAGGGCAGAAAAAGGGTTTTTGAGCAAGATGCCGTTTTAGGAACAGTGAATTGTTCTTGTTCGTAAGGGGAAGCTTTAACCTAGGGATGGGGATGAAGTCGAGTTATGTACTGTGGACATTTTGATCTTTTTTTCCCTCCGTTAGGAGAAAATAATCCCTCTCTTCCTCCTAACCGTGGACTCGTCTCCCAAATGGCAGCCTATTCCCTATATAGTGCAATACTTTTGACCTGGTTCAAAAGTAGTTCACTATGTAGGTAATAAGGTGCCATTTAGCACTCTACCTCGCTATGCAGCCATATATTCTTTCTCGTATCTCATACCCTAAATATGAAACACTGGAATTGTTTTCATTTCCATTATTTCCATGTAAATCTAGTGTAAAGTGCAGCCTGCCACATACACAGGAAACAATCCACTCGGATTGGGACACTCTCGTCCAGGGTTGTGAAACTCATTCCATGGAGGGCCTAGTGTCTGCAGGTGTTTAGTTTCCCCTTTCAATTAAGCCAAAGACAACCAAGTGAGGGGAGTTCCTTACTAATTAGTGACCTGAATTCATCAATCAAGTACAAGGGAGGAGCGAAAACCCGCAGACACTCGACCCTGCGTGGAACGAGTGTGACACCTGTGCTCTAGCCTGACCTTCTCCATTATCTCTATGGTAATACACCCAGTCTCTGGAGCTGTTGGGGCTGACACCTGTTTGTCTGGGGGGAGGGGATACTATCATGACGGTAAAGATAGGGGAGGCTAGGTTCAAATCTCAAGGGGATAAACACACGCTACACGCAAATGTACAAACGCACATGCACGCAAATAGAAACACGCACACATAAGCGCGCAGACACACACACACACACACACACACACACACACACACACACACACACACACACACACACACTACTCTACACCAATGCACTCACACAAACACAGATTGGACCTGTCAAACTGCTCTATTTGATATGAGGTTATCCATCACCTATAGTCAATAATCGAATTAACCTAATCACTGCCTCAGGAGGGCATCATCCTGAACACACACACACACGGTAGCTTTGATCAACAAACAATCCGTTTTCTGTCCCTGTCTCTGGCCCTGAGCCCCCTGTGATGGAGGGAGGGAGGGGGTGGAGGTGAGGAGAGGGGTGAATGACTGGGTAAACCCACATGAAAGAGGAGTGGCATTATCCCCAACCTCGAGGTGTGGAGGAGAGAGGGAACATGGAGGATGGAGAGGACAGGTGGAGAATAGGCTGTGGTAGGGAGAGAGAATCCATCATTTTAACCTGTTATTACAGAGAAAGACCGCTGCCTAAGTGGAGATGCCCTGGCACCGATATAGTAGCTCTAGGGGTGTATGGATTTGGTGTGTGTGTGTTTTGTGTGTGTGTGTGTGTAGTGTGGTGTAGTGTGGGGGGGCTGGCAGGAGTAGGGGGGGGGTGTACTGTGTTTGTGTCTGTGTTTAACTCCTCTGTTTTAGCTAGCTCTAAGGCGGTGTTTTAACTGGGCAGTGTGTCTTACATCTGAGAACAGAGAAAAACAGCTGTTCCCCGCTGGCCACTGTTCAAAAGACTTTTCTTTAATAACCATTTTCCAAGTAACCCTCATCATAAAATGTATGATAAACTTAAAAATATCTGGCACGGCGTAGCCATAAAAAGCTCTGAATCGTCAACATCAGAGAGGAGAAAAACCTGCACTGCTGAGGAGCACAGAGCTGGGCTGGAAATAACATGCTTTTCTGTGTGAGGCGGTCGGTCTGTTCACCCAGGACTCATGCTATTAGCAAGCCACTAGCCTGCGTTTCAGAGCTGGGTTCAAACACTATTTGAAATCATTTCCAATACTGTGCTTGTTTGAGCTTGCCTGTTGCAATGGAACCAATAGAAGGGTCCCACAGCTGCAAAGCCCACACATCTGGGACTCAGACGAAAGCAAATGCTGAAAGTATTTGAAATTGTATTAGCGTAGTATTTGGCCACGCACTGAAGCCACAGAGAAAATACGATAGCTGAAAACCCCTTCGAAAAATGACTGTGTAAAAGTGCTGAAGAGGGTTTGAGAGGCTTGTTAGGTTTAGGTTTTGAGGTCAGGAGAGGATCAGAGGCTGACTGTCAATTTCCCTCGAGAGCACAGAGAGAGACAGAGACAGAGAGAGACAGAGAGACAGAGAGAGAGAGACAGAGAGAGAGAGAGAGAGAGAGAGAGAGAGAGTTCTAAACAGTGACAGGGGTTGGCTTTCGTTTTAGTGATAGCTTCACTGTCAAATCCGTGTATTAGTTTGTGGCCAGCGACTTTTATACAGAGAGTGCCACAAATTATCTGTGCCATTTCAATTTGAAAATGACAACGGCGTTATAAGTCCTGGCTGTGACAGACTATACACATCCCCAATCTGATGTAATTCCACAAAATGTTATGTAGTGAAATTGCAAGCTTGTGAAATGTCCACCATAGGAAATTAGCATAGTATAACAATGAAATATGTCAAATTAATTATATTTTAATATATGATGATAGTAAACATAGCATACTCAAACATTTTTACAGCAATTACTTCTATTTCTTCCTACTTTAGCAATGGAGAGAGTTTAAAAATGCTCCTAAGCACAATTTCTCCTGGCGCTCAAGACTAGAGCCCTCTGTGGTCATCTCTGACTGTGGTCATAAAAAATCCCAGTGGCACTTATTGTAAGAGTAGAGGTGTAAACCCCGGTGTCATGGCTAAATTCCCAACCTGGCCCCATTCCATCATGGCCACCTAATCATCCTCCTCTTTCCTAATGGGCATATATCACTCCTCACCTCTCCACCTGATAGCTGATGTGTGGTGAGCATCCTGTCACAAAACTGGTTGCCGTGCATCATCCAGGTGGGTGCCGCACATTTATGGGGGATAAGGTGAGCTTCCCTCTAATATGCAAAGCACTTTGAATACCTCAGTTGGTAGAAAAGCGCTATATAAATATAATCAATGATTTATTATTATTAGAGCGTCCAAAGGGTCTGTGCAGCAGGCTGAATGATAACAGTCTTCTGGTAGATGGAAAGGCTTTCCCAAAAACCTTCTCAATTACCTACAAAGTTACTTATGCCTCCTGGTATACTGATATCATGATCATTTGCATCAATCCAGTGGCAATTTGTTTACCGAACTCTGCAATTGCATGTGCCTAGTTGAATTAAAGGGTATCTACAGCATACAATGACATTCTAGACGACTCTGTGCTTCCAACTTTGTGGCAACAGTTTGGGGAAGGCCCTTTCCTGTTTTAGCATGACAATGTCCCCATGCACAAAGCGAGGTCCATACAAAAATGGTTTGTCGAGATCGGTGTGTAAGAACTTGACTGGGAACTTGACACAGAGCCCTGACCTCAACACCATCAAACACCTTTGGGATGAATTGGAACGCGAACTGCGAGCCAGGCCTAATCACCCAACCTCACTAATGCTTGTGGCTGAATGGAAGCAAGTCCCCGTAGCAATGTTCCAACATCTAGTAGAAAGCATTCCCAGAAGAGTGGAGGCTGTTATAGCAGCAAAGGGGGGACCGACTCCATATTAATTTGGAATGAGATGTTGGACGAGCACATACTTTTGTTCACGTACTGTATGTTGAACACTGTGCTAGCCTACACACTGCATTCGGAAAGTATTTATACCCTTTGTTTAGTTTTTTTACATTTTGTTACGTTACAGCCTTATTCTAAAATGTATAAAATAGTTTTTTTCCCTTCATCAATCTACACACAATACCCCACAATGACAAAGCAAAAAAAAAATGTTTTTAATGTTTGCTAAATTATAAAAAAATTAAAATGGAAACTTCACCTTTACTCAGTACTTTGTTGCAGCACCTTTGGCAGCGATGACAGCCTCAAGTCTTCTTGGGTATGACACTACAAGTGTCGCTGCACAGCTATTTTCAGGTCTCTCCAGAGATGTTTGATCGGGTTCAAGTCCGGACTCTGGCTGGCCACTCAATGACATTGAGAGACTTGTCCCGAAGCCACTCCTGTGTTGTCTTGGCTGTGTGCTTAGGGTCATTGTCCTGTTAGAAGGTGAACCTTCGCCCCAGTCTGATGTCCTGAGTGCTCTGGAGAAGGTTTTCATCGAGGTTTCCTCCAGACGTGACACGTGACACTTGGCATTCAAGCCAAAGAATGGCTTGAATGCCAAGTGTCACGTCTGGAGGAAATCTGGCACCATCCCTATGGTGAAGCATGGTGGTGGCAGCAGCATCATGCTGTGGGGATGTTTTTCAGCGACAGGGAGACTAGTCAAGCCGGAGGCAAAGATGAACGGAGCAAAGGACAGAGAGAACCTCGATGAAAACCTTCTTCAGAGCACTCAGGACATCAGACCGGGGCGAAGGTTCACCTTCTAACAGGACAATGACCCTAAGCACACAGCCAAGACAACACAGGAGTTTCATCAGACCACAGAATCTTGTTTCTCATGGTCTGAGAGTCCTTTAAGTGCCTTTTGGCAAACTCCAAGCGGCTGTTATGTACCTTTTACTGAGGAGTGGCTTATGTCTGGCCACTCTACCATAAAGGTCTGATTGGTGGAGTGCTGCAGAGATGGTTGTCCTTCTGGAAGGTTCTCCCATCTCCACAGAGGAATTCTAGAGCTGTCAGTGTGACCATCGGGTTCTTGGCCAAGGCCCTTCTCCCCCAATTGCTCAGTTTTGCTGGGCTCTAGGAAGAGCTAGTGTTTCCAAAGTTCTTCCATTTAAGAAATGATGGATCTTGGGGAGATTCAATGCTGCAGAAATGTTTTGGTATCCTTCCCCAGATCTGTGATCCTGTTTCAGAGCTCTACAGATAATTCAATTTTTCAAATTATATATATTTTTAATTTTAATTTTATTTAAACAGGCAAGTCAGTTAAGAACAAATTCTTATTTTCAATGACGGCCTAGGAACAGTGGGTTAACTGCCTTGTACAGAAACAGATTTGTACCTTGTCAGCTCGGGGATTTGAACTTGCAACCTTCCGGCTACTAGTCCAACACTCTAACCACTAGGCTACCCTGCCCTACATGCACTGTCAACTGTGGGACCTTATATAGGCAGGTGTATACCTTTCCAAATCATGTTCAATCAATTTAATTTACCACAGATGGACTACAATCAAGTTGTAGAAACATCTCAAGGATGATCATGGAAACAGGATGCACCTGGGCTCATTTTTGAGTTCCATAGCAAATGGTCCGAATACTTATGTAAAGGTAAGGTATTTTTGTATTTATTTTTAAAACATTTGCAAAAATGTCTAAAAACCTGTTTTCTCTTTGTAATTATAGGCTGCTGTGTGTAGACTGATGAAAAAAAATGAATAAGGGTGTAGCATAACAAAATGTGGAAAAAGTCAAAGGTCTGAATACTTTCCCGAATGCACAAACATACACTGACCAAAAATATAAATGCTGCAACATGTAAAGTGTTGGTCCCATGTTTCATGAGCTGAAATAAAAGATCCTGAAAATGTTCCATACCAGCAAAAAGCTTATTTTGCTCATATTTTGTGCAGAAATGTGTTTATATCCCTGTTAGTGAGCATGTCTCCTTTCCCAAGATAATCCATCCACCTGACAGGTGTGTATCAATAATCTGATTCAATAACCTGACAGGTGTGTATCATATCAGTAATCTGATTAAACAGCATGATCATTACATAGGTGCCCCTTGTGCTGGAGACATTAAAAGGCTACTCTAAAATGTGCAGTTTTGTCACACAACACAATGCCACAGATGTCTTAAGTTTTGAGGGAGCGTGCAATTAGCATGCTAACTGCAGGAATGTCCAACAGAGCTGTTGCCAGAGAATTTAATGTTCCATTTCTCTACCATAAGCCGATTCCTTTTTAGAGAATTTGGCAGCACGTCTAACCGGTCTCACACCCGTAGACCATGTGTAACCACACGAGTCCAGGACCTCCACATGCGGCTCCTTCACCTGCGGGATCTTCTGAGACCAGCCACCCAAACAGCTGATAAAACTGTGGGTTTGCACAATGGAATATTTTTTTCTTTTTCAAGTTATTTGGTAGTAATATGAAACAACACATCAAATACAACAATACAGCAAAACAAAGAGAGAGACAAAGAAAAATATATATTTTGATACAGTTGTTACAGGTCAACTAGCACAGATACAGTCCTTAATATCCAAGATGTTGTGTATACACATACCAGGCCTCTTACATCACCAATATAAAAAATATACATCACTCGGGAAATGTAGTCGTTTAACATAAGAAAAGAAGGGAGCCTACATTGCATAGAATTTGTCTATAGACCCATTGAGTGTGTGTTGAATTTTTTGCAACTTTATGCAATTCAAAACGGATTTAATCCAAAGAGCATGAGAAGGGGTTGCAGAGGATTTTCATCTAAGTAAAATGTATCGTCTCGCTAACAAAGTGACGAAGGCAATTACATCCTTATTCATTTTGGTCAATTGTATTGTTGGTAAAGGAAACCCCAAAATAATGCAATAAAAGGGTCTGGCTCGATCTGTGTGCCGCTTAATTCTGAGAGTGTGTTAAAGATGTCTTTCCAGAAACCAACAAGAGATTGGCAACACCAAAACATGTGTACATGATTAGCAGGAGACTGGTTACATCGTACACAATTAGGGTTCATATCCTTGTAAATCTGGGATAATCTTGCTTAGGTCCAGTGGGCCCTATGAATGAGTTTGCATTAAATGGGACCGTGTCGAGCGCAAATAGAAGAGGTATGTACCTTTTTGAGTGCCCCTTCCCATAGTTCATCAGATATTTCCTCAGCCAGTTCCTCCTCCCATGAGGATATAATATTGTTTAATGAGGTGGTTTGTAAGTGAGCAAATCTGACTATAGATTATTGACAAGGTGCCTTTCAGAGTAGGAAGTAGGATAAGAAATGTGTCAAACTGTGTTTCACCAGGAAGGGTGGGGAATCGGGGCCCTATTCTGTGGACATAACTCCGGACTTGTAAGAACCTAAAGAAATTATGTCTGGGGAGACCAAATTTTGCTGATAATTGTTCAAACGTACTAAATGTACTGTTAATATAGAGTTCTCTAAATATTTTAATACTGAGACTAGACCATGTTGCGAAAGCACCATCAACCATAGATGTGGGAAAAGCTGGGTTTGAGGCTACCGGAGCAAAAGAAGAGGTTGTCTGAAACCCAAAGTGGCGCCTAAATTTGATTCCAGATCTTCAATGTTGTTTTGACACATATTTTTGGTGAAGGAGGAGTAAGCGAGGGAAGACAATGATGCCGGTATAGATGAGGCGGCCTCCATCTCTAGTCAAATTGGGGGTGGGAATATCTCTCTGCTCTGTAACCAGTACTGAATGATCGTAAGGTTAGCGGCCCAAAAATAGAATCTGAAATCCGGTAGAGCTAGACCGCCGTCTGGTTTGGGCCTCTGCAAAAGCTGTTTTCGTATCGTAGGGGAATTTTTGTCTCATATCTTGGGATTCAGGAATATGACTGAAAAGGTCTCAGGCCTTGAAAAATAAACAATTCCACTGATTGAAAGTATAAGGGGATATCGGTGAACAAATGCTGTGGTCAAGGCAACGATTTCAGCACCATGGACAGCGATCGGTAATGTGAGTGGCTGTCTGGCTGACACATTCCCCCCAAAAATGGGGGGGGGTCATACTCCAGCCTGCCTTGCAAGGGGGTCCAGAGAAACTACGTTACACCAGTGGCAGCAGCACAACACCAGATTAGGCCATGTCTCTCTTCAACAAGAGGTCTTCTGACAACTTAGGGCAACCTGGCTTAATAAAGGTTAAAGCTGTGTGTAGGCTATGTACAAAAAAAACCTTTAATTTGGTTTAATTGACATTTAATTTATTAATGAAGTGACGCATGTCTTCACCTGAAAACTGAGGGCACTTTGCTGTAACAGTATGCTCTTACATTCCCGGTGTCAGTCAGTGTCAGTATTTGAAATGCGTTGTGCGAGGTCGAATCTAACTGTGTCTCTCTCCGGAGACACACGAGTTCTCTTGACATTTAATGCAGCTTTTCTCTCCTTTTCTGTAATTAATATGACATTTCCCTCTGCCCCATATAACCCCATCTCTCCCTAGGCTGTTTTACTGACGGCTATAAAGATGAAATGTGAGGGCTATTAGAGACCCTCTTTGCACACTGCCATGGAGCCACAGACCCCTTTCAACTAAATCAGTATGGGGAAAAGCCAACAATGGGATGGGAGCACGGTTTACGATTCCCCCCTCGCTCCTCGTAAGTCCACCCCCATTCCACCTGCTTCTCTTGTCAAAATCCCACATACACCCTCACATTCTCAGACACCCCCCCCCCCCCCCGCACACACTTTGGCTCAGTGCCCACCCCATGACTCTGCTGTCGCTTGTGCAAGTAAGAGCGTTTGAACAGACAAACTTCTTTGTCTGTTTTAACTGTAATGTATTGCAACATAAGCACGACACAACAGGCAGTCAAGCGGTTCTTTTTTAGGAGGGGAGTTCGCTTGCATGCAGCTATTTAGGAAAGCAGCAGCATATCGAACTAGACAAGACAGACAGGCAGGCAGTCAAAAGCAATTTAATGTGCAAACATTGGCTATTGGGAGGCAGAGACATATAGTCTACATCATCATATCGTTGGTCGAGTGTTCAGAAGACGGTGAGAAGAAATGTGATTGTGTGCGTAAAACAAAAAAAAGCGCAGAACGTGATTCAGATCCTTAGCTTTGAGAAAGGGGGTTCTGAATGGGCCATGGGCGAAAACTCCATATTCACAGCCACCACCTTAAAGGAAAGAAATGTAATGACTCCTGTCCTTAAAACTTCACCTGTGCTTTGGCCTCAGCCCCAACTTGCTCTGGTTTGTATTAAAACTCCCTTGGCCCTGGAATCAGACAGACCATCGCCCCATCCTCTCCCTCCTTCTCTCTCCCTCCGTCTCAATCTTACCAGCTACAGTGCAGCTCCAGATCCAGCGAAGGCCCTATCCAGCCATATTCCCAACACAGTAAAAACCTGCGCCAGGGAAGGATGTAAAGAGAGGGAGAAATAAACTAAAACAAAGACCGTGAGTGAGTGAGAGAAAACATGTGGAAGACGAAGGGATAAAGAGAGGGAGAAAGAGAAAGGGAGAGAGGGGAGATAACATGGAGAAGGAGACAGAGAGTTGCAAGGTAGAGAGAGTACTGGAGATTTGAATTTGAATTGAAAGATGCCCATGATGTAAATCAGGTATTTTGCATTCCAAATTCTTCAGTCCAAGTCAATTTCCGATCTGGCTAGACATTTACATAACCAATCAACCAACCCTTCCATCAAACCAAATGGATTGAACAGAAAGTCTTCTCCATGTGGTAGGGACTTCAGAAATTCCACACACACAGGCACACGCACGCACTTAACACACACACACGCACGGACACACACACGAGCGTGCACGCGCAAACGCACACGAACACAGAACAAGAGCGAGATAGAGAGACCACCCTACTAGAATCTGAAGTCAAATGTTTACCGTTTGCTGATGATCTAATGCTTCTGTCCCCAACCAAGGAAGGCCTACAGCAGCACCTAGATCTTCTGCACAGATTCTGTCAGACCTAGGCCCTGACAGTAATTCTCAGTGAGACAAAAATAATGGCGTTCCAAAAAAGGTCCAGTTGCCAGGACCACAAATACAAATACCATCAAGATATCGTTGCACTAGAGCACACAAAAAAACTATACCTACCTTGGCCTAAAAATCAGCACCACTTCCACAAAGCTGTGAATGATCTGAGGGACAAGGCAAGAAGGGCCATAAAAAAAAGGAACATAAAATTAGACATCCCAATTAGGATCTGACAAAAAATACTTGAATCAGTTATTGAACCCATTGCCCTTTATGGGTTGTGAGGTCTGGGGTCCGCTCACTAACCAATAAGTCACAAATTGGGACAAACACCAAATTGAGACTGCATGCAGAATTCTGCAAAAGCATCCTTCGTGTACAAAGTAAAACACCAAATAATTCATGTAGAGCAGAATTAGGCTGATACCCGTTAATGATCAAAATCCAGACAAGAGACGTTCAATTCTACAATTACCTAAAGTGGAGCAATTCCCAAACCTTCCATAACAAAGCCATCACCTACAGAGAGATTAACTTCGATAAGAGTCCCCTAAGCAAGCTGGTCCTGTTCAAAAACACAACCAGACCCCACAGAGCCCCAGGACCAGCTTGCTTAGGGGACTCTTCGAGCTGGTCGGTCACATTTGGTTTGATCTAATTGTGTTGCTGTCCTGGGGCTCTGTGGTGTCTGGTTGTGTTTGTGAACAGAGCCCCAAGACAGCAACACAATTAGATCAAACCTATTGTGACCGACAGGCTCAATTTTGTCTTATGTAGCAACATGTGAAATGGTGTTTTTTACATTGGATAAAAGTAGAGACTCAGAGCTAGACAATGGTATATTATGCACTACAGTTGAGGAACAATGGAAAAGTAAATCTGCTTTGAAACTTGATTAACCTGTATACTCACTCTTCTGGCACCGACAGATGGCCGCCTCGCTTCGCGTTTCTAGGAAACCATGCAGTATTTAGTTTTACGTGTTATTTCTTACATTGGTACCCCAGGTAATCTTAGGTTTCATTACATACAGTCGGGAGGAACTACTGAATATAAGAGCAACGTCAAATCACCATCATTACGTCCAGGAATATGACTTTCCCAAAGTGGATCCTGTGTTTTGCCTTCCACCCAGGACAATGGATCGGATGCCAGCCGGCGACCCAAAACAACGACTCCGAAAAAGGGACAAACGAAGCGGTCTTCTGGTCAGGCTCCGGAGACGGGCACATCACGCACCACTCCCTAGCATACTACTCGCCAATGTCCAGTCTCTTGACAACAAGGTTGATGAAATCCGAACAAGGGTAGCATTCCAGAGAGACATCAGAGACTGTAACGTTCTTTGCTTCACGGAAACATGGCTCACTCGCGCCGACAGAAACAAGCATCTTTCTGGTAAGAAGAGGGGCGGGGTGGTATGCCTTATGATTAACGAGACGTGGTGTGATCATAACAACATACAGGAACTCAAGTCCTTCTGTTCACCTGACTTAGAATTCCTCACAATCAAATGTCGACCGCATTATCTACCAAGGGAATTCTCTTCGATTATAATCACAGCCGTATATATTCCCCTCCAAGAAGACACATCGATGGCCCTAAACAAACTTTATTTGACTCTATGTAAACTGGAAACCACATATCCTGAGGCTGCATTCATTGTAGCTGTGGATTTTAACAAGGCTAATCTGAAAACAAGACAACCTAAATTCTATCAGCATATCGATTGTGCTACCAGGGCTGGTAAAACCCTGGATAATTTGTATTCTAACCTCCGTGACGCATATAAGGCCCTCCCCCACCCTCCTTTCGGAAAAGCTGACCACGACTCCATTTTGTAGGCTGGAAGCATACAGACAGAGACTAAAACAAGAAGCTCCCGCGCTCAGGTCTGTTCAACGCTGGTCGGACCAATCTGATTTCACCGCTTCAAGACTGCTTTGATCACGTGGATTGGGACATGTTCCGCATTGCGTCCAACAACAACATTGACGAATACGCTGATTCGGTGATCGAGTTCTTAGAAAGTGCATCGGTGTGTTATACCCACAGCAACGATTAACACATTCCCAAACCAGAAACCGTGGATTGATGGCAACATTCGCGCGAAACTGAAAGCGTGAACCACTGCTTTTAACCAGGGCAAGGTGACCGGAAATATGACCGAATACAAACAGTGTAGCTATTCCCTCCGCAAGGCAATCAAACAAGCTAAGTGTCAGTATAGAGACAAAGTAGAGTCGCAATTCAACGGCTCAGACACAAGAGGTATGTGGCAGGGTCTACAGTCAATCACGGATTACAAAAAGAAAACCAGCCCCGTCGCGGACCAGGATGTCTTGCTCCCAGACAGACTAAATAACTTTTTTGCTCGCTTTGAGGACAATACAATGCCACTGACATGGCCCGCTACCAAAACCTGCGGGCTCTCCTTCACTGCCGCCGACGTGAGTAAAACATTTAAATGTGTCACGAACATATTCAATCAATCCTTATCCCAGTCTGCTGTTCCAACATGCTTCAAGAGGGCCACCATTGTTCCTGTTCCCAAGAAAGCTAAGGTAACTGAAATAAATGACTAGAACTCACTTCCGTCATAATGAAGTGCTTTGAGAGACTAGTCAAGGACCATATCACCATATCACCTCCACCCTACCTGACACCCTAGACCCACTCCAATTTGCTTACCACCCCAATAGGTCCACAGACGACGCAATCGCAACCACACTGCCCTAAGCCTTCTGGAGAGGAATGCCTATGTGAGAAAGCTGTTCATCAACTACAGCTCAGCATTTACCACCATAGTACCCTCCAAACTCGTCATCAAGCTCGAGACCCTGGGTCTCGACCCCGCCCTATGCAACTGGGTACTGGACTTCCTGTCGGGCCGCCCCCAGGTGGTGAGGGTAGGTAACAACATCTCCACCCCGCTGATCCTCAACACTGGGGCCCCACAAGGGTGCGTTCTGAGCCCTCTCCTGTACTCCCTGTTCACCCACGACTGCGTGGCCATGCACGCCTCCAACTCAATCATCAAGTTTGCGGATGACACTACAGTGGTAGGCTTGATCACCAACAACGACGAGACGGCCTACAGGGAGGAGGTGAGGGCCCTCGGAGTGTGGTGTCAGGAAAATAACCTCACACTCAACGTCAACAAAACAAAGGAGATGATTGTGGACTTCAGGAAACAGCAGAGGGAACACCCCCCTATCCACATCGACAGGACAGTAGTGGAGAGGGTAGTAAGTTTCAAGTTCCTCGGCGTACACATCACGGACAAACTGAATTGGTACACCCACACAGACAGCATTGTGAAGAAGGCGCAGCAGCGCCTCTTCAACCTCAGGAGGCTGAAGAAATTCGGCTTATCACCAAAAGCACTCACAAACTTCTACAGATGCACAATCGAGAGCATCTTGTCTGCACAACGCATCACTGGGGGCAAACTACCTGCCCTCCGGGACACCTACTCCACCCGATGTCACAGGAAGACCATAAAGATCATCAAGGACAACAACCACCCGAGCCACTGCCTGTTTACCCCGCTATCATCCAGAAGGTGAGGTCAGTACAGGTGGATCAAAGCAGGGACCGAGAGACTGAAAAACTGCTTCTATCTCAAGGCCATCAGACTGTTAAACAGCCGCCACTAACATTGAGTGGCTGCTGCCAACATACTGACTCAACTCCAGCCACTTTAATACTGGAAATTGATGGAAAAAATGTATCACTAGCCACTTTAAACAATGCAACTTAATATAATGTTTACATACCCTACATTACTCATCTCATATGTATATCTATATACTGTACTCTATATCATCTACTGAATATATTCATATTCTTTATCCCTTTACACTTGTGTGTATAAGGTAGTAGTTGTGGAATTGTTTGGTTAGATTACTCATTGGTTATTAGGCCCTGCAGTGCCTAGCTCCACTCCTATTCCCCAGGCGCTCTCTTTTGACGACTTCTGTAACCGTAATGACTGGAACGAACTACAAAAATCTCTGAAACTGGAAACACTTATCTCCCTCACTAGCTTTAAGCACCAACTGTCAGAGCAGCTCACAGATTACTGCACCTGTACATAGCCCACCTATAATTTAGCCCAAACAACTACCTCTTTCCCAACTGTATTTAATTTTAATTTATTTATTTATTTTGCTCCTTTGCACCCCATTATTTTTTATTTCTACTTTGCACATTCTTCCATTGCAAAACTACCATTCCAGTATTTTACTTGCTATATTGTATTTACTTTGCCATCATGGCCTTTTTTGCCTTTACCTCCCTTCTCACCTCACATTGTATATAGACTTGTTTATACTGCATTATTGACTGTATGTTTGTTTTTACTCCATGTGTAACTCTGTGTCGTTTTATCTGTCGAACTGCTTTGCTTTATCTTGGCCAGGTCGCAATTGTAAATGAGAACTTGTTCTCAACTTGCCTACCTGGTTAAATAAAGGTAAAATAAAATAAAATAAAAAATAGCCTTGGTTTCATGCATGTTAACATTAGAAGCCTCCTCCCTAAGTTTGTTCTATTCACTGCTTTAGCACACTCTGCCAACCCGGATGTTCTAGCTGTGTCTGAATCCTGGCTTAGGAAGACCACCAAAAACTCAGACATTTTAATTCCAAACTACAACATTTTCAGACAAGATAGAACTGCCAAAGGGGGCGGTGTTGCAATCTACTGCAAAGATAGCCTGCAGAGTTCTGTCCTACTATCCAGGTCTGTACCCAAACAATTTGAACTTCTACTTTTAAAAATCTACCTCTCTAAAAACAAGTCTCTCACCGTTGCCGCCTGCTATAGACCACCCTCTGCCCCCAGCTGTGCTCTGGACACCATATGTGAACTGATTGCCCCCCATCTATCTTCAGAGTTCGTGCTGCTAGGCGACCTAAACTGGAACATGCTTAACACCCCAGCCATCCTACAATCTAAACTTGATGCCCTCAATCTCACACAAATAATCAATGAACCTACCAGGTACCTCCCCAAAACCTTAAACACGGGCACCCTCATAGATATCATCCTAACCAACTTCCCCTCTAAATACACCTCTGCTGTCTTCAACCAAGATCTCAGCGATCACTGCCTCATTGCCTGCATCCGTAATGGGTCAGCGGTCAAACGACCTCCACTCATCACTGTAAAACGCTCCCTGAAACACTTCTGCGAGCAGGCCTTTCTAATCGACCTGGCCGGGGTATCCTGGAAGGATATTGATCTCATCCCGTCAGTAGAGGATGCCTGGATATTTTTTTTAAATGCCTTCCTAACCATCTTAAATAAACATGCCCCATTTAAGAAATTTAGAACCAGGAACAGATATAGCCCTTGGTTCTCCCCAGACCTGACTGCCCTTAACCAACACAAAAACATCCTATGGCGTTCTGCATTAGCATCGAACAGCCCCCGTGATATGCAGCTGTTCAGGGAAGCTAGAAATCATTATACACAGGCAGTTAGAAAAGCCAAGGCTAGCTTTTTCAAGCAGAAATGTGCTTCCTGCAACACTAACTCAAAAAAGTTCTGGGACACTGTAAAGTCCATGGAGAATAAGAACACCTCCTCCCAGCTGCCCACTGCACTGAAGATAGGAAACACTGTCACCACTGATAAATCCACCATAATTGAGAATTTCAATAAGCATTTTTCTACGGCTGGCCATGCTTTCCACCTGGCTACTCCTACCCCGGACAACAGCACTGCACCCCCAACAGCAACTCGCCCAAGCCTTCCCCATTTCTCCTTCTCCCAAATCCATTCAGCTGATGTTCTGAAAGAGCTGCAAAATCTGGACCCCTACAAATCAGCCGGGCTAGACAATCTGGACCCTTTCTTTCTAAAATTATCTGCCGAAATTGTTGCCACCCCTATTACTAGCCTGTTCAACCTCTCTTTCGTGTCGTCTGAGATTCCCAAAGATTGGAAAGCAGCTGCGGTCATCCCCCTCTTCAAAGGGGGGGACACTCTTGACCCAAACTGCTACAGACCTATATCTATCCTACCGTGCCTTTCTAAGGTCTTCGAAAGCCAAGTCAACAAACAGATTACCGACCATTTCGAATCTCACCATACCTTCTCTGCTATGCAATCCGGTTTCAGAGCTGGTCATGGGTGCACCTCAGCCACGCTCAAGGTCCTAAACGATATCTTAACCGCCATCGATAAGAAACATTACTGTGCAGCCGTATTCATTGATCTGGCCAAGGCTTTCGACTCTGTCAATCACCATATCCTCATCGGCAGACTCGACAGCCTTGGTTTCTCAAATGATTGCCTCGCCTGGTTCACCAACTACTTCTCTGATAGAGTTCAGTGTGTCAAATCGGAGGGTCTGCTGTCCGGACCTCTGGCAGTCTCTATGGGGGTGCCACAGGGTTCAATTCTTGGACCGACTCTCTTCTCTGTATACATCAATGAGGTCGCTCTTGCTGCTGGTGAGTCCCTGATCCACCTCTACGCAGACGACACCATTCTGTATACTTCCGGCCCTTCTTTGGACACTGTGTTAACAACCCTCCAGGCAAGCTTCAATGCCATACAACTCTCCTTCCGTGGCCTCCAATTGCTCTTAAATACAAGTAAAACTAAATGCATGCTCTTCAACCGATCGCTACCTGCACCTACCCGCCTGTCCAACATCACTACTCTGGACGGCTCTGACTTAGAATACGTGGACAACTACAAATACTTAGGTGTCTGGTTAGACTGTAAACTCTCCTTCCAGACCCATATCAAACATCTCCAATCCAAAGTTAAATCTAGAATTGGCTTCCTATTTCGCAACAAAGCATCCTTCACTCATGCTGCCAAACATACCCTTGTAAAACTGACCATCCTACCAATCCTCGACTTTGGCGATGTCATTTACAAAATAGCCTCCAATACCTTACTCAACAAATTGGATGCAGTCTATCACAGTGCAATCCGTTTTATCACCAAAGCCCCATATACTACCCACCATTGCGACCTGTACGCTCTCGTTGGCTGGCCCTCGCTTCATACTCGTCGCCAAACCCACTGGCTCCATGTCATCTACAAGACCCTGCTAGGTAAAGTCCCCCCTTATCTCAGCTCGCTGGTCACCATAGCATCTCCCACCTGTAGCACACGCTCCAGCAGGTATATCTCTCTAGTCACCCCCAAAACCAATTCTTTCTTTGGCCGCCTCTCCTTCCAGTTCTCTGCTGCCAATGACTGGAACGAACTACAAAAATCTCTGAAACTGGAAACACTTATCTCCCTCACTAGCTTTAAGCACCAACTGTCAGAGCAGCTCACAGATTACTGCACCTGTACATAGCCCACCTATAATTTAGCCCAAACAACTACCTCTTTCCCAACTGTATTTAATTTTAATTAATTTATTTATTTTGCTCCTTTGCACCCCATTATTTTTTATTTCTACTTTGCACATTCTTCCATTGCAAAACTACCATTCCAGTATTTTACTTGCTATATTGTATTTACTTTGCCATCATGGCCTTTTTTGCCTTTACCTCTCTTCTCACCTCATTTGCTCACATTGTATATAGACTTGTTTATACTGCATTATTGACTGTATGTTTGTTTTTACTCCATGTGTAACTCTGTGTCGTTTTATCTGTCGAACTGCTTTGCTTTATCTTGGCCAGGTCGCAATTGTAAATGAGAACTTGTTCTCAACTTGCCTACCTGGTTAAATAAAGGTAAAATAAAATAAAATAAATAAAAAATTACTGCATTGTTGGAACTAGAAGCACAAGCATTTCGCTACACTCGCATTAACATCTGCTAACCATGTGTATGTGACAAATAACATTTGATTTGATTTGAGAAAATGGCTTTAGAATGTTTTGGTACACCTACTGGTTGAGCTCTTCGTCTACACCCATTCAGCATCGTTCACACTCTCTTAAGTTTTAGCCCCACCCATCTCTTTAAGGATTTGCATGTGAGGCAGAGGAGTAGGGTTGATCTGAGCGTTCTGTCCTAACAGCAGCAGTCAAGCACCCAAGCTAACTGGCTAACGTTGGCTAGCTTGCTAGCTACTTCCAGACACAAATGAGAGAACAGCTCACTCTGACCATTTTACTCACCCTAGCAGAGCTGGTTAGGCTGTTTTTATGTTATCCAGAGTGTTGGTGACTGTAACTTTGCTGCTGGCAACAATTTCATTACGTTTTTCCCCCCAACGTTTACTGACATATTCAACAGGTGTTGAGCATTCATAAATTCGTCAGTTATTCTGCGCTCTGGCATACTCAGACAAGAGTGCTCTGAAATCGGAGTAGATAGCAGAGTGAATTTACCAGTTACTTCTATCAACAGTTCTCGCAGTGACATCATGAACATTCTACTGAAATGGTTACTTGCATAGTGGAGTCTTTTGTTAAGACATGTAGCTAGCTAGCTAACTAGCTAAACAATGAACCATAATCCCAACTCCTGATGTCACTACCCTGCATGAATCTGCAGGTAGCTAACCAACCAGGTTCAATGTTAGCTAGATAACATTAGGCTATAACTAGCCAAGCAACTGGCTCTGAGATACAAATAATATTACTACACAGATCATACACGTAATGTCGGGTAGCAAGCCTTGAAACTTGAAATGAAAACAACTTTTTGACAGAATTAGAAATGTGTAATATCTAAAAATGTAGCTAGCTAGACTATCTTACCCATATACATGGATGGACGCTTCTCCCTCTCCATCACGGATTCCATGGTTGCCCTTAATTCCACTGATTTTAAAACTCGGCCCTCCAGAAAGTGGAGAGCAACACTTATGCAGTTCTACTACGTGATATATATATATTTTAAGTGCATTAGAAAGGATTACCTACACATACTGACCAGCTCAAAAAGACAGAAGCATGCTACATGGCAGACCAATCCGAACTCATCTTTCGGCATGTCCAGCCCATTCATTATCTCAGCCAATCATGGCTAGCAGGAAGGTTGCTGACTTTTTCTGTGGCTAAACCAACTAGGCTTGTAAATGTAACACTTTTATATTTACAGATGGCATACACGTTTGTTATCAAGGCACATGAAAGTTCACATGTTCCAGAAGGCACTTCTGCCAAAAAGAAACACATTTTGAGTTTAAAAAAAGTTCACATTTAAATGGCTCTCCTGTGAAGTAGTGCCGAGCGACATACGCCTAGTTTCCTAAAACGAGTCACAAATGAGAAAACAAAAAGATAATTATTTGACACATTGGAAATAATTTCCCAAAGAACAGACCAAACTGGAATGCTATTTGGCCCTAAACAGAGAGTACACAGTGGCAGAATACCTGACCACTGTGACTGACCCAAAAATAAGGAAAGCTTTGACTATGTACAGACTCAGTGAGCATTGCTAAGCCAGGTCTGCCTTTGTGCACACTGCTCACAACATGATGTGAAAACTGAGCTGCACTTCTTAACCTCCTGCCAAATGTATGACCATATTAAAGACACATACACAGACCCACAAAGAATTTGAAAACAAATCACATTTTGATAAAATTCCATATCTATTGGATGAATTAACACAGTGTGCCACCACAGCAGCAAGATTTGTGACCTACACCCACAAGAAAAGGGCAACCAGTGAAGAACAAACACCATTGTAAATACAACCCATATTTATGTTGATTTATTTTCCCTTTTGTACTTTAACTATTTGCACATTGCTATAACACTGTACATAGCCATAATATGACATTTGAAATGTATATATTCATTTGAAACATTTGAGTGTAATGTTTACTGTTCATTTTTAAATTGTTTATTAAACTTTTTTGGCAATGTAACCTTACTATATGTTTCCCATGTCAATAAAGCCCATTGAATTGAATTGAGAGCGAGAGAGAGAATGTGTAAGGTAACTGATCATTTCCGATTGTTTATTTCACTTGCTTTGGCAATATAAACGTGTTTCTGATGGCAATACAGCCTCTTTGAACTGAAATTGAATTGAAATTGAAATGAGAGAGACAGAGAGAGAAAGGGGACAGAGGGAAGAGAGAGACTGAAAAACGGAAGTCATACAGTGCCTTGCGAAAGTATTCGCCCCCCTTGAACTTTGCGACCTTTTGCCACATTTCAGGCTTCAAACATAAAGATATAAAACTGTATTTTTTTGTGAAGAATCAACAACAAGTGGGACACAATCATGAAGTGGAACGACATTTATTGGATATTTCAAACTTTTTTAACAAATCAAAAACTGAACAATTGGGTGTGCAAAAATTATTCAGCCCCCTTAAGTTAAGATTTTGTAGCGCCACCTTTTGCTGTGATTACAGCTGTAAGTCGCTTGGGGTATGTCTCTATCAGTTTTGCACATCGAGAGACTGAAATCTTTTCCCATTCCTCCTTGCAAAACAGCTCGAGCTCAGTGAGGTTGGATGGAGAGCATTTGTGAACAGCAGTTTTCAGTTCTTTCCACAGATTCTCGATTGGATTCAGGTCTGGACTTTGACTTGGCCATTCTAACACCTGGATATGTTTATTTTTGAACCATTCCATTGTAGATTTTGCTTTATGTTTTGGATCATTGTCTTGCTGGAAGACAAATCTCCGTCCCAGTCTCAGGTCTTTTGCAGACTTCATCAGGTTTTCTTACAGAATGGTCCTGTATTTGGCTCCATCCATCTTCCCATCAATTTGAACCATCTTCCCTGTCCCTGCTGAAGAAAAGCAGGCCCAAACCATGATGCTGCCACCACCATGTTTGACAGTGGGGATGGTGTGTTCAGGGTGATGAGCTGTGTTGCTTTTACGCCAAACATAACGTTTTGCATTGTTGCCAAAAAGTTAAATTTTGGTTTCACCTGACCAGAGCACCTTCTTCCACATGTTTGGTGTGTCTCCCAGGTGGCTTGTGGCAAACTTTAAACAACACTTTTTATGGATATCTTTAAGAAATGGCTTTCTTCTTGCCACTCTTCCATAAAGGCCAGATTTGTGCAATATACGACTGATTGTTGTCCTATGGACAGAGTCTCCCACCTCAGCTGTAGATCTCTGCAGTTCATCCAGAGTGATCATGGGCCTCTTGGCTGCATCTCTGATCAGTCTTCTCCTTGTATGAGCTGAAAGTTTAGAGGGATGGCCAGGTCTTGGTAGATTTGCAGTGGTCTGATACTCCTTCCATTTCAATATTATCGCTTGCACAGTGCTCCTTGGGATGTTTAAAGCTTGGGAAATCTTTTTGTATCCAAATCCGGCTTTAAACTTCTTCACAACAGTATCTCGGACCTGCCTGGTGTGTTCCTTGTTCTTCATGATGCTCTCTGCGCTTTTAACGGACCTCTGAGACTATCACAGTGCAGGTGCATTTATACAGAGACTTGATTACACACAGGTGGATTGTATTTATCATCATTAGTCATTTAGGTCAACATTGGATCATTCAGAGATCCTCACTGAACTTCTGGAGAGAGTTTGCTGCACTGAAAGTAAAGGGGCTGAATAATTTTGCACGCCCAATTTTTCAGTTTTTGATTTGTTAAAAAAAGTTTTAAATATCCAATAAATGTCGTTCCACTTCATGATTGTGTCCCACTTGTTGTTGATTCTTCACAAAAAAATACAGTTTTATATCTTTATGTTTGAAGCCTGAAATGTGGCAAAAGGTCGCAAAGTTCAAGGGGGGCGAATACTTTCGCAAGGCACTGTACATTCTCTCTCCCACTCACTAATTCACTCAGCCTTGTTCGAGGGAAATGCCAGCCAGGATAAGGCAAGGCAATAACAAAAGAGGCGTGACTGTGTGACTGAGCCACTCGTAAATGCCATCACTCATCTATTCAGTGTGAAGTAGCCAATCCAGTCCCAATACTCATGCTGATGAGGGACAGAAAGAGAGAGAAGGGGTTAGATAAGGTGCCAATTAAAGTTAACCCAGGGACAAGTTTGCAGATCATGGATCTGTGTCTTTTACTTTCAACCCAACTAGATTTACGAAGTGGTGAGTTGTCAATAGCCTGAATCATGAAATGTTTATTGTGCATGGGATCACACAATAGGCTAGACTCCAAAAAATGAAGAAGTCCTATTTCACATTGTTTGTCAGGAGTAATATATTCTTAATGTGCTGTGGGTGAAAGACTTCCACTATCCTCTCTGGCTGTGCCCCTATGGCCCTGGTCAAAAGTAATGCACTATATAGGGAATAGGGTGCCATTTGGGACACAACCTCTATGTATCCCGCTCATAAATAGTAGGAATCCCAATCCAAGCAAAGCAAAAACAAATCAGTCCTCGGCCACTTCAAAGCATTGTTGCTTTAGGACTTTATGGCAATGACTTAACTTAGGAAATGTTTTAAATTGTTTTTTAAGTGGTAGTGGGGAAATACATTTTTTCCTATATCTATGGACTTAGCTACTTACTAGAAGTCTCTCAAGATCAATGACTTAGACTTCGGAAATATTTTTGGGGCTTTTAAGTGGGGAAATACTTCAATGCTAGCTACAGGGTTCAATGAGTCCACTAGATTGTAGGCTTTTGCAGTGGTGGAAAAAGTACCCAATTGTCATACTTGAGTAAACAATACCTTAGAGTAAAAGTGAAAGTCACCAAGTAAAATACTACTATTTGAGTAAAAGTCTAAGTATTTGGTTTTAAATATACAGTGCATTCTGAAAGTATTCAGATCCCTTGATTTTATCCACATTTTGTTACCTTACAGCCTTATTCCAAAATTGATTAAATAAATTAATCCACACACACAATACCCCATAACGACAAAGCAAAAACAGGTTTTAGAAATGTTTGCAAATTTATTAAGAATAAAAAATGGATATTTACTTACACATTTACTTAAGTATTCAGACCATTTACTCAGTACTTTGTTGAAGCACCTTTGGCAGCGATTAGAGTCTTGAGTCTTCTTGGGTATGATGCTACAAGCTTGGAACACCTGTATTTGAGGAGTTTCTCCCATTCTTCTCTGTAGATCCCTCAAGCTCAGTCAGGTTGGATGGGGAGCGTTGCTGCACAGCTATTTTCAGGTCTCTCCAGAGATATTCGATCGGGTTCAAATCCGGGCTCTGGCTGGGCCACACAAAGACATTGAGACTTGTCCCGAAGTGACTCCTGCGTTGTCTTGGCTGTGTGCTTAAGGTCGTTGTCCTGTTGGAAGGTGAACCTTCGCCCCAGTCTGATGTTCTGAGCGCTCTTGAGCAGGTTTTCATCAAGGTTCTCTTTGTCCTTTACTCCGTTCATCTTTGTCTCGATCCTGACTAGTCTTCCATGTCACGTTCTGACCTTAGTTCCTTTGTTTTGTCTTTTGTTTTAGTATGGTCAGGGCGTTGGGTAGGTTGTCTATGTTAGTTTTTCTATGATTTTCTATTTTTGTGTTTGGCCTGGTATGGTTCTCAATCAGAGGCAGCTGTCAATCGTTGTCCCTGATTGAGAACCATATTTAGGTAGCCTGTTTTCGATTGTGTTTTGTGGGTGGTTATTTTCAGTCTTTGTGTGTCTACACCAGACAGAACTGTTTCGGTTGTTTCTTTGTTGTTTGTTATTCAGTGTTCAGTTTTTTCATTAAATAAGATGAACACTTACCACGCTGTGCTTTGGTCCTCACCTTCTTCCCACGACAGCCGTTACATCCCAGTCCCTGAAGAACATGCCCACAGCATGAAGCCGCCACCACCATGCTTCACCGTAGGGATGATGCCAGGTTTCCTCCAGACGTGACACTTGGCTTCAAGCCAAAAAGTTCAATCTTGGTTTCATCAGACAACAGAATCTTGTTTTGGATGGTCTGAGTTCTTTAGGTACCTTTTGGCAAACTCCAAGCGGCTGTCATGTGCCTTTTACTGAGGAGATGCTTCCATCTGGCCACTCTAACATAAAGGCCTGATTGGTGGAGTGCTGCAGAGATGGTTGTCTTTCTGGAAAGTTCTCCAATCTCCACAGAGGAACTGTAGAGATCTTTTCAGAGTGACCATCAGTTTATTGGTCACCTCTCTGACCAAAGCCCTTCTCCACCAATTTGTCAGTTTGGCCAGTTGACCAGTTCTAGGAAGAGTCTTAGTGGTTACAAACTTCTTCCATTTAAGAATGATGGAGGCCCACTGTGTTCTTGGGGACCTTAAATGCTGCAGAAATGTTTTGGCACCCTTCACCAGATCTGTCCATCGACAGAATCCTCTCTCGTAACTCTACGGACACTTCCTTCGAACTCATGGCTTGGGTTCTTCCCTGACGTACACTGTCAACTGTGGGACCTTATATAGACAGGTGTGTGCCTTTCCAAATCATGTCCAATCAATTGAATTTACCACAGGTGGACTCCAATCAGGTTGTAGAAACATCTCAAGGATGATCAATGGAAACAGGATGCACCCGAGCTCAATTTGGAGTCTAATAGCAAAGGGTCTGAATACTTATGTAAATAAGGTATTTCAGTTTTTATATATTTTTTACCTGTTTTTACTTTTTCATTATGGGGTATTGTGTGTGTAGATTGCTGAGTCCCCAAAAAATATTTAATACTTTTTAGAATAAGGTTGTAACAAAACAAAATGTGGAAAAAACAAAGGGATCTGAATACTTTCCGAAGGCACTGTACTTAAGTATCAAAAGTAAACATAATCGCTAAAATGTCAAACTTGACATAATTTCAAATTACTCATTTTTCTGTCCTGCTGAGCATTCAAAATGTAACGAGTACTTTTGGGTGTCAGGGAAAATGTATGGAGTCAAAAGTACATCATTTTCTTTAGGAAAATAGTGGAGTAAAAGTAAAAGTTGTCAAAAATATAAATAGTGAAGACATACCCAATAACACGACTTAAGTAGTACTTTCAAATATTTTTACATAGACCTTTCCTGAAGTCTAATAACTAGTGGCCTCATGGGTGGAATGCTATTCATATTTTTCATAAATTCATAAATAATAAACATTGTGTTAGAAACACCGGATTTTCTGCTTTTTTTTATGTCAAACAAGGTTTGCTATATTTCAGTCTTCTGTGTTGTATATAAACTGTAATATTGTGATGCAAACTCAAAATCTGACATGGTACAGGTGTCTACTTTTATTAAGCCCGTAACAATGTGTGTGAGGTGTATACTTTTACCAAGAATCACTGTGTGTGACCCTGATTTAGCCCACTGCAGCAAAAGGTTAATAAGTACACCACTGGACCTATGTGAGTGTTGTCTGTGAATGCAGCTGACAGCAATGTCTACTAGGCTATGGGCATATGTATGGGAGGTTATGGGCCTATGATTGTGAGTGTTGTATGTAAGTAAGTAGGGCTGTGTGAGTTAATATTAGTCATTTAACAGATGCTCTTATCCAGAGCGACTTACAATTAGTGCATTCATCTTAAGATAGCTAGGTGGGACAACCACATATCACAGTGTTGTGTTGTATTTGAGTGTAGCTGATCGCAATCATAGGCCTATGAGTGTGGTACATAAGTAAGTATGGCTGTGTGAGTGCTGTAGCCAAGTGTTTTATATGAGACTGACAGCGATGGCAGGAATTGTGTTTTCCAGACAGCCCAGACACGGTGGTGTCCCCTGGCATTCCCTGGATCAGTGGGGTGAGGAGGACTTTGCTTGTACAAACTCTTCAAGCGTGGTTGGCTTCCCGTGATGACAAGGATAAAAGGACCGCCACCATTAAATATTCACACGTGAATGTCTGAGAGGGGCAAGGGGGGAAACAACCCCACACCCCCAAGCACACACACTAACACACACGCTCATACACACACAAATGTACACATGCACGCACACACACAAACACACTTAGGGGATTCTGTGTCAAACCATCTGAGAGGGAATCTCTCCCCTGACTTCTCAGAAGCATGTCTCTATGTGCTCTACTTCTAAAGACTTGGTAGCATTTTAAGAACAGTCTGCCTAAGTCAATCACATCATACACCATGCTGCATGCACCAGAAGTGACATCACTACGTGTATCTTCAGACAATAACAGGAATTTAAAATCTCCTTGCTGTATGATTTTATCGATGTGTTGTGTGAGTACACTTTCTCATGTAAATAAAACCACGGCAGATTGAACAGAGTAGGGAAGAAATATAACAGGGAAAGGCAGAATGGGGTTGCTGTTGTAAAGTGTCTAAACAATGTTCAGAGATACTAATAGTGAGGCTAAATGCTAACAGACAAAGCTAACTCCACCAGCGCCAGCTTCCAGCATACTAACAGTGAGGCTAAATTCTAACAGGCTAAGCTAACTCCACCAGCCAGCTTCCAGCATACTAATAGTTAGGCTAAATGCTAACAGGCTAAGCTACCTTCACCAGCTAGCTGCCAGCATACTAATAGTTTTTAAAAGTTTTTTTATTTCACCTTTATTTAACCAGGTAGGCCAGCTGAGAACAAGTTCTCATTTACAACTGCGACCTGGCCAAGATAAAGCAAAGCAGTGCGACAGAAACAACAACACAGAGTTACACATGGAATAAACAAACGTACAGTCAATAACACAATAGAAAAAAATCGATATACAGTGTGTGCAAATGAGGTAAAATGAGGGAGGTAGGCAATAAATAGGCCGTAGTGGCAAAGTAATTACAATTTAGCAATTAACACTGGAGAGATAGATGTGCAGAAGATGAATGTGCAAGTAGTGATACTGGGCTGCAAAGGAGCATAACAAAATTATAACAATATGGGGATGAGGTAGTTGGATGGGCTATTTACAGATGGGCTATGTACAGGTGCAATAATCTGTGAGCTGCTCTGACAGCTGGTGCTTAAAGTTAGTGAGGGATATATGAGTCTCCAGCTTCAGTGATTTTTGCAATTCGTTCCAGTCATTGGCAGCAGTGAACTGGAAGGAAAGGCGGTCAAAGGAGGAATTGGCTTTGTGGGTGACCAGTGAAATATACCTGCTGGAGCTCGTGCGTGCTATGTGGGTGCTGCTATGGTGACCAGTGAGCTGAGATAAGGCGGGGTTTTACCTAGCAAAGACTTACAGATTACTTGGAGCCAGTGGTTTTTGAGACGAATATGAAGCGAGGGCCAGCCAATGAGAGCATACAGGTCGCAGAGGTGGGTAGTATATGGGGCTTTCCTGACAAAACGGATGGCACTGCATCCAATTTGCTAAGTAGGGTGTTGGAGGCTATTTTGTAAATGACATCGCCGAAGTCAAGGATCGGTAGGATAATCAGTTTTACGAGGGTATGTTTGGCAGCATGAGTGAAGGATGTTTTATTGCAAAATAGGAAACCGATTCTAGATTTAATTTTGGATTGGAGATGCTTAATGTGAGTCTGGAAGGAGAGTTTAAAGTCTAACCAGACACCTAGGTATTTGTAGTAGTCCACATATACTAAGTCAGAACCGTACAGAGTAGTGATGCTGGATGGGTGGGCAGATGTGGGCAGCTATTGGTTGAAGAGCATGCATTTAGTTTTAATTGCATATAAGAGCAGTTGGAGGCCTTGGAAGGAGAGTTGTATGGCATTGAAGCTACTCTGGAGGTTAGTTAACACAGTGTCGAAATAAGGGCCAGAGGTACACAGAATGGTGTCGTTTGCGTAGAGGTGGATCAGAGAATCACCAGCAGCAAGAGCGTCATCATTGACATATACAGAGAAAAGAGTCGGCCTGAGAATTGAACCCTGTGGCACCCCCATAGAGACTGCCAGAGGTCCGGACAACAGGCCCTCCGATTTGACACACTGAACTCTGTCTGAGAAGTAGTTGGTGAACCAGGCAAGGAAGTCATTTGAGAAACCAAGGCAGTTGTCTGCCGATAAGAATGTGGTGATTGAAAGAGTCGAAAGCCTTGGCCAGGTCGATGAATACGGCTGCGCAGTATTGTCTTTTATCGGTGGCAGTTATGATATCATTTAGGTCCTTGAGCGTGGCTGAGGTGCACCCATGACCAGCTCGGGAAACCAGATTGCATAGCGGAGAAGGTACGGTGGGATTCGAAATGGTCGGTGATCTGTTTGTTAACTTGGCTTTCGAAAACCTTAGAAAGGCAGGGTAGGATAGATATAGGTCTATAACACTTTGGGTCTAGAGTGTCTCCCCCTTTGAAGAGGGGAATGACCACGGCAGCTTTCCAATCTTCGGGGATCTCAGACGATACGAAAGAGAGGTTGAACAGGCTAGTAATAGGGGTTGCAATAATGGCGGCGGATCATTTTAGAAAGAGAGGGTCCAGATTGTCTAGCCCAGCTGATTTGTAGGGGTCCAGAATTACAACTCTTTCAGAACATCAGCTATCTGGATTTGGGTGAAGGAGAAATGGGGGAGGCTTGGGCAAGTTGCTGTGGGGGGTGCAGAGCTGTTGACCGGTGGTAGGGGTAGCCAGGTGGAAAGCATGGCCAGCCGTAGAAAAATGGTTATTGAAATTCTCAATTATCGTGGATTTATCAGTGGTGACAGTGTTTCCTAGCCTCAGTGCAGTGGGCATCTGGGAGGAGGTGCTCTTATTCTCCATGGACTTTTCAGTGTCCCAGAACTTTTTCCAGTTAGCACTACAGGATGCAAATTTCTGTTTGAAAAAGCTAGCCTTTGCTTTCCTAACTGCCTGTGTATATTGGTTCCTAACTTCCCTGAAATGTGCATATCGCGGGGGCTATTTGATGCTAATGCGATACGCCACAGGATGTTTTTGCGCTGGTCAAGGGCAGTCAGGTCTGGAGTGAACCAAGGGCAATATATGTTCCTGGTTTGAAGTTTTTTGAATGGGGGCATACTTATTTAAGATGGTGAGGAAAGCACTGACTGACAGAATGAGGTCAACATCCTTCCAGGTTTTCTGGGCCAGGTCAATTAGAAAAGTCTGCTCGCTGAAGTGTTTTAGAGAGCGGTTGACAGTGATGAGGGGTGGTTGTTTGACCGAAGACCCATTATGGATGCAGGCAATGAGGCGGTGATCGCTGAGATCCTGGTTGAAGACAGCAGAGGTATATGTAGAGGGCAGGTTGGTCAGGATGATATCTATGAGGTTGCCCGTGTTTACGGATTTGGGGTTGTACCTGGTAGGTTCATTGATAATTTGTGTGAGATTGAGGGCATCTAGCTTAGATTGTAGGACGGCAGGGGTGTTAAGCATATCCCAGTTTAGGTCACCTAACAGAACGAGCTCTGAAGATAGACGGGGGGGGGGGCAATCAATTCACATATGGTGTCCAGCTCACAGCTGGGGGCTGATGGTGGTCTATAACAAGTGGTAACGGTGAGAAACTTGTTTCTGGAAAGGAGAATTTTTAGAAGTAGAACCTTGAATTGTTTGGGCACAGACCTGGATAGTGTGACAGAACTCTGCAGGCTCTCTCTGCAGTAGATTGCAACTCCGCCCCCTTTGGCAGTTCTATCTTGTCGGAAAATGTAATAGATATTATAGTGAGGCTAAATGCTAACCCAACTCCTCCAGCTCAGGCTCCAGAGGGGGTCTCACCTGCAGTAGTTGTGGCTGCCAAGACCCCCCTCTCCGTTGGGGTACTTGAGGGTGTTGTAGGGGTGCTGGAAGGTCTCATTCCAGAAGAGGCATGGCTTGCCCCCAAGGAGGCTCGTCTGGTTTTGGCAGCCACGGTAGTCCCCTCCATTGGCTGTGTAACATTCTGGAGAGAAAAAGAGAGAGAGGGAGAGGGGGAGGGAAGGAGGAAATTAGGGAAGGAGGGGGGAATGAGGGAAGGAGAGAGGAAGAGAGAGAAGGGAGAGAGGGGAGAGAGAGATTTAACAAGTGTTCACTGTGTTTGGCATTTAGAGAGAAAGATCTATTCTGATAAAAATCCAAAGCTTGGCTTAGTTTTTTTCAGTCATGTTTTCACATCAATGTAGTGACCTAGTCGGTTGTTAATATTGGGCCAAAAGAGTAGGCTTGAATTATTAGCGTTTTACACAAATAGGATACAATCAAAATAACTGTAAGTCTTGGAATAGTTGTGTTCTTTACCCAATTTTAGATTCTAAAGATGGCCAAATGTGTTAGATAACTAGTGTGAGATCAATCACACAATATTGTTCCAATTAATGCCCTCCAAATGTGAAGGGTCTTGAGAAACCCACTACGATGTATACAGTAAAAAAACAAAACAAGCATGGTTTGAATTTTCTGTCAAATTGGACGACAACCATATGGAGACGAGAGAGAGAGAGAGCGCGAGAGCAAGTGAGAGAGAGAGAGGGGGGGGGGGGGGACAGAGAGAACAAACTAAAGCACGGTTAAACAACTTCATCTCCACTCTTAACGCTCAAGCAAAACACAAAATGGAGAAAATATAAACTTTTTTTCTCAGACAACAAAAGAAAGAGTAACCAAATTATCACAGTGAAGGGAGTCTGATGAGCCCTCATTGCGCAGTGTTTCACAGGGGCTCAGAGGGAGGGAGGAGGGTCTCTGGTCTGGCCAGCACAGACACAGGCCCTGTCTGAAAATACATCTTAAACTCTCATCTACTTGAGGTGCAGTACAGTGAAGTATAAAGTGAAGCTCTGTCACTTCTACTGTCCACCCTGCTTGCAGTGACAGCCATATGCCCTGAGAGATAACGCTATGATGTCGGTCTCTCTCTGCTTCCCCTTTGGAGTCTAAAGTTTAAAGCTCATTTCCTGTTCCACAGCATCTAGGGTAGAACATCATTCAGATCAGTCTATCCCAACAGTGTTGTCTATACACCCTCGTGAAGCAGCCCTGTACAGCTCGTTTACCGGCCTGTTTGGGAAGAGACAGCAGCATCACAGAGCCTTGGAAGGACTGTTCCCAAAGTCACCCACGCAGCTCAGCCCTAGATGTGTTAGTTCACAGACGAAGGAGTCAATTAGTCCTACCACTCGGTATTGGTCTCCCCTGATTCCCGTTTTCTCCTCAAGAGACCCTTACCCAGTCCTCCATAAGGCGGATCTATGGAAGAACACCGAGCAAAATACAGCAGAAACTAAATCAAAACGACTTCAGTCATCCAGTGTTGTCTGTATGGAGGTTATGGGGGTTTGATATCTGAAACACAACTTGTCTGAAGTCATTCCTTCTATGTCTCGTGCCAAAAGTAACAGGAAACACATAAAGAAACTCCAACAACGTATTCTGCACTAATAATCACATACAATAGTTTCCCTCGTGAAACACTATGTTCTTGCAGAAAAACGAGCTGCCTCCATGTCAAACCAGGAGAGGCCTCCAGTTGCTTTCAGTGTCATGTAAAAGTGGGTTTTAATTAAAGAAATAGGGCAGGCGCAATTGTTCGGTAAGCCCTACCCACGATCCATCAGCGGTATGACAGACTGACAGGCTTCACTGCTCGTAAGGAGCTGAGGGGGTGTAGGGCTTCAGTAATTATGAAGCCACTCCATTGTCTGTAAACTGTAAACAGCTCCTCACTCCCTCAGTGAATTAGTTCTGCCAGTGTCTAGGTCTGTGTGGCTCAGTATCATAAAGTGAAGGGGAACGAACATGTATTCATAAAAGTAGCAATCTGGCTTTATAGCGTTAGGAGACGTGTCACACTCGTATGGGGAGTATAGAGAGAATGTAAACAGAGAGAGATAGCATCAGTGATCAGTCTGGCGTTCAGAGGACAGATGAGGCGGTTTAATAAGGTGGGATGATTGTGTGTGTGTGTGTTTATTTTTATTTTACTAGGCAAGTCAGTTAAGAACAAATTCTTATTTTCAATGGCGGCCTAGGAACAGTGGGTCAACTGCCTGTTCAGGGGCAGAACGATAGATTTGTACCTTGTCAGCTCGGGGTTTGAACTTGAAACCTTCCGGTTACTAGTCCAATGCTCTAACCACTAGGCTACCCTGCCACCGTGTGTGTGTGTGTGTGTGTGTGTGTGTGTGTGTGTGTGTGTGTGTGTGTGTGTGTGTGTGTGTGTGTGTGTGTGTGTGTGTGTGTGTGTGTGTGTGTGTGTGTGTGTGTGTGTGTGTGTGTGTGTGTGTGTGTGTGTGTGTGTGTGTGTGTGTGTGTGTGTGTGTGTGTGTGTGTGTGTGTGTGTGTGTGTGTGTGTGTGTGTGTGTGTGTGTGTGTGTGTCACAGGATTCACACTGAGCAGTGTGGAGAGTTTGAGGGCCAGTTCCAGTGCGTTTATGAGTCACTCATATCCCAGAGCAATCACGTCAAGGGTGCTATACTCTCCACTCCAGTCATCTTAGACAGACAGCAGTACCTTGCAGGAAGCGTTGAGGCAGAGCCTTGCATGACAAACAGGCCTCGTGTCGGTCCTTCAAACTAGACACACACACTAGATTGAAATTGAAGCGACTGATGTTATTGTGCCTGCTTTACAAAGCAATAGATCAGAAGAGATAAGGAGAGGAACCCAACGTGACTTTGTGAAATGTCTCCTATTTGTTCAATTTTTGTGAAAGTTTACTGTTTCAGTGTTCAGTACTTTGGATACTACTCCTGCTGTTGGCAGTCATGTCCCTGCTATGGCGAAGCTATCTAACCCTTCCAGGACGAGACGGTAAATAAGACAGTGTTTTCCTAGCGGCCGGGCCAAGGGCTTGATGTGGTCTGAAGGCACCATTTGCCTGCGGTGGGAATGGGAAGTAGTGTATCTGCAGGGACTCCGAGATAATTGAGGCCATCTTAAAGATGAATGGAGTGTTTAAAAGGCCTGCGGAGGAAGGGAGGGAGGGATACCATGCACATGTCCTTCAAAACGAAAGTTCCTCCCGCTATAGGATGAGGATAGGAAGAGAGATCCAAAAGCTGTGACAGAATCCATCCACTTACTACAAGGTCTCCATCCGAAATGGTACACTATTCCTTATTTAGTGCACTACTTTTAACCAGGACCCATCAAAAATAGTGCTCTATATAAGGGAATAGGAGGCTATTTGGGACATACTCCAGCTGTCCTCTTCCCTCTGATTGGTGACTATCGCCACCTCAGCTCCCCCCCTCTCTGTCAGCATGTGACCATTCCACTCATGTCACATGACAAGGGCCTTTCTTGTGGTTGCATCACAGCCTGATGGGAAACAGAACCAGAGACCACGACCGCATGTGAGAGAGAGAGAGAGAGAGAGAGAGAGAGAGAGAGAGAGAGAGTGGGGGGGGGGGGGGGGTAGAAAAAAACTCTTAAATACATGCAAGATCCTCAAATAGAAAAGTCCGGGAAAAGGGAGGAGAAGAGGAGGATGGAGGACTCGCCCCAAACCCCAACCAGCAAAGTCTTGCTCTCGCAGGATACCACACAAACCCAAGAAGTCTTAAAAAAGGAAAGAGAGGAGGATAATTCACTGAGAGCTAATCGCCCTGTTATTATATTTGTCGGGATTTGTGGGCTAATTACTTCCATACTAAGACTTCAAATAGTGCTCGTTGGCGAGTGATGGAGAGAGAGAGATTGAGAGAGGGATATATAGAGAGGGGGAGAGAAAGAGAGAGAGGGGAAAGAGAAAGAGAGAGAGAGAGAGAGAGAGGGAGAGAGAGAAAGAGGGAGAGAGAGCTGTGCCTGCCTGCTTGTGGTCATGTGATTTCATTGGTAAACAAAACAAACAAGCAGACAAACAAAGGGTGTTTCTCTGTAGAGAGCTGCCAGGTCACGCTATTAATACAGCACTGTGTTGTTGTGTTAGCTATGAGCAGGGATGAAACAAAGCGCAAGATAATTACATAGGTCTGGTTCTAAAGACAGATTTAAGGAGCTTCCTCCATCCCTCTCTATATCCCCCCATCCTTCTATCCATTCCGCCATCTTTATTGCAACCCAGTAGGGAGTAACAGAGGACCAACCATGAGGACTGACTGTAGGACTGACTATATATATTTTTAAATTTGCATTTATTTCATCTTTATTTAACTAGACAAGTCAGTTAAGAACAAATTCCTATTTACAAAGACGGCCTACCAAAAGGCAAGAGGCCTCCTGCGGGGACAGGGTCTGGGATAAAAATTAAAAAAATTCAACACGACAAGAGAGACAACACAACACTACATAAAGAGAGAACTAAGAAAACAAACATAGCAAGGCAGCAACACATGACAACCAAACATGGTGGCAACAAAACATGGCAGCAGCACGGTAAAACATGGTAAAAGCACAAAACATTATTGGGCACAGACAACAGCACAGGGCAAGAAGGTAGAGACAACTATACATCACGCAAAAGAGCCAAAACTGTCAGTAAGAGTGTACATTTGAGTCTTTGATTGAAGAAATTGAGAAAAAACTTTCCAGTTTGAGTGATTGTTGCAGCTCGTTCCAGTCGCTAGCAGCAGCGAACTGAAAAGAGGAGCGACCCAGGGATGTGTGTGCTTTGGGGACCTTTAACAGAATGTGACTGGCAGAACGGGTGTTGTATGTGGAGGATGAGGGCTGCAGTAAATATCTCAGATATATATATGAGGTAACTGACAAAATAAAGTAAACACCAACATAAAGTGTCTTAATAAAGCATTGGGGCACCACGGGCCGAACTCGGCTAGGCGAAACGAACATGTGTGCCTGCAAACTCCGTTAAAAGACCTTCATTTGAGAAACAAGAAAAAACGAGTACTGCTTGTCCATTCGGAGACACCGTAGTCAGTATACACTTCCTCAAAATAGTCTGAATTAATGTAAGATAATTCAAGAAATCTGTCAGTAATTGTGACGTTTTTGCCATGGAGATTTTAGTCGCGCGATTTTACATTTTACTAACTGACCACAGCCCGCGTTTAGCTAGCGAAATGTCCAACCACGTTTCGTGTGTTTGAACCTGTCCCGAAACGAATATACTGTTGACTAACCCCATTCCGTACAAATTTGCGCAATCGCGGCATTCAAACGAGGCTGCAATGAAAACTAATGGGACTGTAGCGACTGTGTTGGCATCAAAATCTGGTGTGAGAACTACATTTCTATTCAAGCGTTGATTGACATGGTAATGGCCCGATAGTACTGGAGAAAAGTTTTTAAAAACGAACCCCTCTGACACTGTACGTTAAATTGTGACGTTTCATGACGAAACATACAGCACGCATAAAGCAACTCATTCTGTTTCGTACATCCTCTCTCTACCAGGTGTAGCGCTTCTCTCGCAGATTAAAAATAAGAAAGGGACAGGGTCAGGGGGGGATACCTAGTCAAAGGGACAGGGTCAGGGGGGGATACCTAGTCAAAGGGACAGGGTCAGGGGGGGATACCTAGTCAAAGGGACAGGGTCAGGGGGGGATACCTAGTCAAAGGGACAGGGTCAGGGGGGGATACCTAGTCAAAGGGACAGGGTCAGGGGGGGATACCTAGTCAAAGGGACAGGGTCAGGGGGGGATACCTAGTCAAAGGGACAGGGTCAGGGGGGGATACCTAGTCAATTTGACAACTGAATGCATTCATTTTTTGCGTCATCACTGCAAGCCATCAGGACTCTCAAAAGTCGTTACTTACTTCTGAAGATAACTTTAGCGCGCCCTAAAAACCTGATTCAAATTCGACATAAACTCTTCATAGTGTTTTATTTACATTTTAGAGGTGATAAGTTGGACAGATCAGGTTTCCCCACACTGCTTATCTCCCCCTTCCCCTATCACACAGTAGGTTTCTCTTCCCCACCCGCCATTTTTAAAAAGACCCGATGGAGCTCATTGCCTTCTTCAATCATGCAGAGATGTGCAGCATGAAGGTCTCGTCATTGATTTGGCCGGGAAGGGGATAAATTGTGCTTTACAATGGTATTCATATTACAGTTGACCTGGAAGTATTACGTTTTTGGGGTGCTAAAATAAGGTCAATTGTACGTTACAGTGTGATGTACAAAAGTGCATTCGCTAACTATAGTTGGTTCAGAGTTATTTTTGATATTTCAACCTGCATGTCCTGATCGCGTCTGGTGTGGATGGACAAAATCAACATGCGTGCAAAGGCGGACGCACGCGTATGCCCGGTCTAGTCAGAATGTAAAATGTTTGGTGCAGTATTTCTTAAGTGATTTTTTTTAAATGAAAACGATTAGTCTCTGGTTAAAAACACCTGCCCGCCTGCAAATGCAAGTAGATTTTGGCATTGGTGGGTAAAGATATCTATTTCACCAGCCAGGTTGGCAGATGGTCAGGGCTCCACAATGCGAGTATTTCACTCGCATTTGTGAATAAAAATAGTCAAGTATGATCACATTTCTAGTAAAATAAATTCTACATTAGCTGTTCTTCAAAGTATTTTCCATAGCTGGTAAATTGGGTCAAAGAACTATGAAACCTACATAGCCTATTCCACCTTGCACTGCAACAATGCCTGGCTGGGGGGCTGTGAACATGTGAAGAGCTGAAAGATTCATTTTTTATAAGCACAGCGCACAGACATACAAGTTGGTCTAATTTACTTGAAACAAAATACTATTTACATTGTTTTGTTCACAATCTAGGTTGTTTTCCTGTTATTGAATTTCAACTGCTAGGGAAAGGAGAAGACAACGCTTCTCTACTCGTCAGACTCAATCTCGCAAGCACAAACATGACTGGAGTCGCGTTAGGACCCCAGGCATGGAGTCATTGCTGAGGACCAAAACTAACAAAAATGTCACAAAATGTTGTCATAACATACGCACAAAACCATCCCAAACTGTTTAGGCTGGGAAGCATGCAGAGGCCTTCAGTCCACACTTCCCTGTTTTCGAAGCACGTGACAAATAGAATTTGATTTGAGGAAGGCACCGCAATGGCAGAGGGGGAAAGCATATTTTTACAGGTATACTGCAGGGCTGTGAAGTTTTAAACAATTACAGTAACTTATTTCCCATGAGGTGTTTTAGATACAGCATTCCACTATGGGATATCAGGGGTCTAGACTTACAGGTTACAACTGTGACTAAACAGGCAAGATGCTCTCATCCTTCCAAGGGTCAACAAAAGTGTGAACGTGACTGAAATAGATAGACTTGCTACAACATCATTGAAGAGAGTCTTATTCCCACATAAGTGAGAGATGCCCCTTCACTACCCCAATGTCTTCCTCCAATACAATGACTTGTTTCCTTTAAAGCCATTGTCCTTCTGTTTTGTTAGTGACCTGAATAACGGAGCAATAAAACCATGGAAACCCAATTTAGCCCTAAAATAGCTTCAACACTACCCCGAATACCCCCCCCCCCCCAGGCCACCACCTCACCTACCTAGCCACAAGTCCAGGGGAATCCTTGCCAAAATGGAATCAGTAGCATCTATAAAATGTGGCTGCTTCTCGTTCTAACGTGCTCCTTATTATTTACTTCTACTCACCCCGTAATGGGAAGAGACGAGTGTAGCCTTCAGTTCTCTCTCTCTATTGTCGGGATACAACATGCCGATCGAAAGTAAAGCTTAAAGAAACAAAAGTTGCCTCAAGCTGCTATTTGGCCTTCAATTAAAGTCTTTGACTGATGTCGGAGAATCTATCAGAAAATAGATTAAAGGTGATACAGTATCTACCTTTAAAACAATCGCCACAGGGGCTTGGAATGATGTTTGACAGAACACAGCAGCACAGATGGAATGAGGGTACAGCTTGGTCTGGGTGATCCAAGTGGGCAAATGCTGCGTCCCGATTCTCCACCCTTTTACAGGAAGTGTGCACTTCCACCATTGTCAAATCCATGCGAGAAAGTATGGAAGTCAAGTGCACACTTTGGGTGAATCGAGAGGGGGGATGAGGAAGTGAAAGATGGGACTTATACACTGACTATGACCTGAAGGAGGACGTTGAAACAAAAGTGGAAAGGAAGGACCTGACATGTGTGAGGACGAAATGCCAACGTGACACAAGGGAGGACGGGTGTCACTTTAAACTACTTCTCCTTAGCACTTCCTGTCAGTTTCCCTGTTTGGTCTTGAGTCACTTTGCTCTAGCCATCTGCAGTTTCAGTGAGACAAAGACAAATATGAAAATGAAGGCATATTTTCCAAACATGATTGAAAGGGTATTCATATCCTCACCTCCTATTTTACACACACACACACACACACACACACACACACACACACACACACACACACACACACACACACACACACACACACACACACACACACACACACACACTTCACCTCTGCCTGCCTCTCTCCATTACTGTATCTCAACCTAGTTAATCTGCCATGTCCCAGGCCTCTAAGTGGACTAAGTAGACAAGGTTAGCAGGTTAAACAAATATAGAGGGGGATATGTCCATCCTGCTACACCATTCCGCATACTCAACACATGCTCCCGGTGAACTCACTCTAAACCAATTCTGACACCAGAGTAAACAAGGTGGAGATGAGGTTAGGGGGAGAGAGGGGAGGGAGGTGAGTGAGTGAGTGTGTGAGAGAGAGAGAGAGAGAGAGTGTAAGAGAGAGAGAGACAGAGAGAGAGAGAGAGAGAGAGAGAGAGAAAGAGACAGAGAGAGAGAGGGACAGAGAGAAAGAGACAGAGAGAGAGAGAGTCTCAGTGAAACAACATGGATACAGCCAGGGGCCGCATTTATAAAACGGACTTACGATCAATTTTGATTTTAAGTATGATTACACAGAATACCACGTCTAAGTAGTTATTTATAAAACCTTACATTGACAATGGAAATGACAGTGGAAATGATCTTATCTCTACTCAAAGTCTAGACTTGACGTAAGTGATTTTCCTACTGGTTGTGTAGGGGTATTGCAGTTTGGGACACATATGCGTCCAAACCTGTGGTGACCTTTGCATTAGCTTTATGAACAATTTGTTAGGAATGATCAATTAAAGGTGTGAGGAATGAACTGCCAGATGCAAGGTGTTTTGAATTAAAAACAGGATGCGATGTTCTATAAATAGTGTGTCAAATTAGAAAAAAGTAACCATGGCTGTTCCGGCGTTACTGGAAGACATTGAAAATCTGTGCTTTTAGAAGGGAGAGTTTTCAGAGACCGGAACGACTTTGCGCACGATGATCCATGGCTTATAAGTCCAATGGCCTATCGTCTCCCAAGAAATGTTCTGTTAGATTTGTGCGCGGATTTAGTCCCTAATCTGGAAAGGAAGACACTCTGTAAATCAAGCCATATCCATATCTGTCCAAGTACTGTCAACTCTGGGATTCCTCACTACTGGGACATTCCAGAGGGAAATGAGTGACAGGTCGGGTATATATATCACAGCCATCATTCAGCAACATCCTGCCACAAGTGATCGAGGCGATTCTACACATATTGTCCATGAGATCCCCATTTACACCCTCATTTCATTTCCCAGGGGTCGTACTGTAGGTGCAGTTGACTGCACGCTTATTGCCTTACACGCACCGCCTGTAGATGAACATGTATATGTCAACAGGAAGAATTTCCATTCATTTAATGTTCAGATCATCTGCGATGCCCGTACGCAACTCCTCAATGTGTGCTCCAAGTGGCCAGCGTCTAACACTGACGGTTTTACCCTATTAGGTGACCGGTGCTATCCACTGAAAAAGTGGCTTCTTGCTCCCTTTGCCGATCCCCAAACAGCAGAGGAAATGCGCTGCATTTTGGCGCACGGCAGAACAAGGTTGGTTGTGGAGCGCACCGTCCGATTGCTGAAGGGCCACGTTGCCTTGATGCATCAGGGTAAGGTCATTTCAGGACAAGGTCATCAGGACCATGTCATTTCATTGAATAAAAATGCAAAACTTTAATTTAGTTTTAAAATGGGTCAACTTAAAGCAACATATACCAACATTTTATATTTAGCATTTTATTGAAATTGCACACCCAAATCTCTGGCCAAATAGCTGAAAACAGTTTTTAGTTTGGCCCTACGGTTACTGAGATGTCCCTTTGAAGCTTGTTCATTTTGTAGCATTGCTAGTGTAAACGAATGGAATCAGCTGATTCATATCATTTCCACTAGCACTGCAACAAAATGCGAACAGATTTCAAGGGGACATCTCAGTAACTGTAGTGCCTATTAGCAGTGCAAGTTTGTTTGACAAGAACATTCGGGTGTGCAATTTCGAACTTAAATATAAAATGTTGGCCTGTTTTAAGAATTAATGTTTTCCCTCCACAATCAAAGGTGACACGCATCATACTGGCATGTGGTGTGCTCCACAATATAGCCCTGAGATATGGTATTGAAATGGATGCGGAGATTAGAATGGACCCCCAAGAGCCTCCTAACCCCCCACCCAATGGAGCACCTGCCCCGGCTGATGCAATGAGAAGGAGGAGGCAGCTCAAAAAGAGATTGGTGGTAAGAAACAGAATGCCAGACAATACATGAAGCATAGTTTTTTTTATTCACGTTGTGGAAAATGTTCAACAATTGCATTATGTAAATGAATCAAAACCCTAACTATTCTTCTGATTTCAGTCACAATCTGCCCTAACCAATGTGTTCAACTCGTTCTGGGTTTGCAGGACTGAGGCGGTCAACACGCAAACTGTAGACGTAGACACAGATGTGGACGGACCCTCGACACCTGTGGCCAAACCTTCCGCCTCACTCCTGGCACCTGCTGATTTGGGAGCCTCGCGCACTTTATCCCTGGGTGGAGGGCGCATGGCTGCAACGCAGCTTCCGTTGTGGAGGGGACACACTCACCCGGCGCACGGGCTGCAACACAGCTTCCTCCGTTTCTATGTGAATAAAATTAATCAGTGCACGTCTGGTATATTAAGTTACTGACAACCACGTTTCACTTTCTCTTAATTTGTCACGCCCTGGTCGAAGTATATTGTGTTTGTCTTTATTTATTTGGTCAGGCCAGGGTGTGACATGGGTTTATTGTGGTGTGTTTTGTCTTGGGGTTTTGTTAGGTATGGGGTTTGTGGCTTAGTGGGGGTATCTAGCAAAGTCTATGGCTGTCTGGAGTGGTTCTCAATCAGAGGCAGGTGTGTATCGTTGTCTCTGATTGGGAACCATATTTCGGCAGCCATATTCTTTGAGTATTTCGTGGGTGATTGTTCCTGTCTTTGTGTTTGCACCAGATAGGGCTGTTTTCGAGTTTTCATGTTTATTGTTTTTTTTCCGTTAGTTTATTCATGTATAGTTTTTCTTCATTAAACAAACATGAATCATCATCACGCTGCATTTTGGTCCGCCACTCCTTCACCAAGAGAACATAATTACTTAACGTGATCCAGTGATGCAGTCGTGGGGGTTTCGCGCCCCGACTTCCCCGTTTCCGATGTTACTGCTAAACGATGTAAAAGTTGGGATTAAACCATATGAAAAATAAAATAAAGCAAAATAGAAGAAACTCACCTTTTTTGAAACATTCACTGTTGACGTCAGAGCATGTGACAGAGTACGCGCTCTCCAATGATTGCCCCAATGCGCTGTTCCATTTGGGAGAGCTCACGCGTGCCAGGCCCCCCCTCCCGTTGCCTTAATGCTGCGGTTATGTATGGCTATTCTTTTTATCCCTTGCAGTTTAAGGTCAGACCATTTATTTTTCACATCAGCCACAGTTCTGTCTTGCTGCCTCACGTCGTTCACCGCAGCGGCGACATGCTCCCAAGCTACCTGTTTGCCTTTGTTTGTCAACCCACTATTTAGTCCACCGAATAATACATGCTGCCTGTCTTCAATCTCCTCTACCATCGCCGTGATCTTATCTTCCAAAAAGCTTGCATTTCTCTTTTGGTCCATGGCTATTCCTGACTAAACCCTCATTTGTGCTAGTATTCTATAAGGGGAAATCGCTGATTGTAACACGGAACCCAAACCGGCTGCGTGCGTGCGCCATCGTCCATAAATTGATTTTGTCCCCCCACACCAAACGCGATCAAGTCACACAGGTTAAAATATCAAAACAAACTCTGAACCAATTTTATTAATTTGCTAGCTTGCACTTGCTAGCTAATTTGTCCTTTTTAGCTAGCTTGCTGTTGCTAGCTAATTTGTCCTGGGATATAAACAATGAGTTGTTATTTTATCTGAAATGCACAAGGTCCTCTACTTCGCCAATTAATCCACACATAAAACGATCAACCAAATCGTTTCTAGTCATCTCTCCTCCTTCCATACTTGTTCTTCTCTTGACTTTATATTGCAATTGGCAGCATTCATAAATTAGGTGCATTACCGCCACTGACCTCGTTCGACTTTCAGTCACCCACGTGGGTATAACCAATGAGGAGATGGGAGAGGCAGAACTTGCAACGCGATCTGCGTCAGAAATAGATTTCTATTTTAGCCCTTGGCAACACAGGCGCTAATTGGCGCGCACGAGCAGTGTGGGTGCAATGATTGAATAACATATTTCTAAATGTATTTTGCAACGCGAGCAGTGTAGTCAGCCTGTAAGGCACATTCGGTCTGTAAGGCACATTCAGGTGCCGTCCATTTTAAGTTCATTTGAGATTTATAGATCACAGGTGTGTAAGTTACAAATGGGCTTCTTAGAATGTGCGTAAGCAAGGTTTTTTATGCTCAGTATCTTTTATGAATCGAAAGAAAGCACACCGTCGGTAATGACCTTAAGACTAAGTATATATCTAAGAACATTTTTATAAATGAGGCCCCGGGACAGAGCAGGAGAGAGGGAGGGAGACCGAGAGAGAGAGAGGCTCAGTGAAGTTGCTCTGTTCCAAGGTACACTATTAGGGTGTTTAGGAAAGATGCATCTGAAATCATAAACCAAACTGTAAATTAAGCGGGTGCACAGAGACCAAAGAACACACGATGAAAGAAAGAGTCAATGGGAAAGAGAAAAACAGAGAGATAGGATGAGAGAAGAAAGAATTAGACACAGAAAAAAAATGAGGAAGTGAGAATGAAACAAAAGGAGTGTACCAAAGAGAAACCACAGGAGAAGTAGTGGCAGAGCACAAAAACGCGAGAGATAGAAAACTCTTTCTTTGTTGTTAGAACTGTTTTCTTCAAAACCCTCATTCTCTCCATGTTGCTCCAGTGAAGTAACACTTGGTTGATTTGATTTCCTATTGTTATGTTATGACCCAACCAAGCCAAGGCTCATAAAAAATGTACAACAAACAAAGACAAAGCTAGCAAGCGCCTAGCTAACATACACCAGACCAGCCAGGTCTCAGCTCAGAGCTCCAAATGCCATTCCAGATGAGCTCTGTGGTGCAGTTACGTGCTGGGCCCCTATACCAGCAAACAAACAACCAATGTAGGGCTTAGAGAGAGAAAAAAAACCGAGCCTGTTTAATTTGTCTGCTAGGAAGGAAGGTAATGAACACACAAACACAAACACACACACGCATATGGGTTCTTAGTACTATCGGGGATTGGCTAGCTTTGGGATCTATGGCTGTGATATGGAACATGACGGCCCACTGTTGCTAAAGTCTTTTCTCATCTCTTCTTCTCTTCCTCTATTCTTCTCCTATTCCCTTTTTATATATAAAAAAAAGAGGGAGTAAAATTATCCCTACACTAACTAACACTCAGGCTACATCCCAAAATGGCACCTTATTCCCTTCACAGTGCACTACTTTTGACCAGGGCACATAGGGGTGCACTATATAGGGAATAGGGTGCCATTTCAGAGGCAGCCTCAGAGATGTGTGATACGCAGATGCAGTGACAGAACATGCATTAATCTGTCTCTAATAACCACAGCATTCCTTCCCTCCCTCCCTCCCTCCCTCCCTCCCTCCCTCCCTCCCTCCCTCCCTCCCTCCCTCCCTCCCTCCCTCCCTCCCTCCCTCCCTCCCTCCTCCCTCTCTCCTCTCTCTCTCTCTCTCTCTCTCTCTCTCTCTCTCTCTCTTCCTCTCTCTTCCTCTCTCTCTCTCTCTTCCTCTCTCTCTCTCTCTCTCTCTCGCTCTCCCTCTCTCCCTCTCTCCCTCTCTCCCTCTCCCCCTCCCTCCCTCCCTCCCTCCCTCCTTCTACTCTTCAGACGGGTGCAATTTTAATCAGCCGAGCAGCGGTGGCGACAGTGTTTTAAGTTGCATCCGATGTGGAGGACGGGGGTACTCAAACACACAGACTGCATTGTTCCAACTTCCCAGTGGAGTATGTCATTGTGCCCATGTCATTCATTTATTCTCACCCACTCTTGACTGTACTGCCAGTGTAATTCCCCAAAGGATGTCCGCCCACTGTGTGTGTGTCAGTCATTCTAATCTAGGCTGACCAGCGTGTTCCGACTTTCAAAGGCAGCAATCATTGTGCTAAATAATTTATTATAAACTGGGTGGTTTGAGCCCTGAACGCTGATTGGCTGACAGCCATGGTATATCAGACAGTATACTGGACAGTATATATGGCCAAAATACCACGGCTAAGGGCTGTCTCCACGTTGCGTCGTGCCTAAGAACAGCCCTTGGCCGTGGTATATTGGCCAAATGCCACACCCCCTCGGGCCTTATTGCTTAACTGTAAGCCTGTGGTATCTACAGTACAGAACATTAGAGTGACTTGTTGTTCATTTCCTGGCATTCTGAATGAAAGCAAAAAACACTCAGCAAGTCAATCCGTCATTAGCTTCAAACCATAAAATGTTACAGTAGAAATGTAAACACATTGATCCAGAAGGTTGAATGTGTATCCAAAATGTGAGGTCCCACAGGCATCTTTGTGAACTTCAACTCTCCTTCCTCCCTATCAGAGACACTTTCATCTATCTCCAGGGATCTCCCAAACCCCTCTTACTCTAGCCAATGCCTCACTGCAACATCGCGAACACACCTCACAAAGAGAGAGAGTGAGCAAGTTATTTTTTATTTCTTTATTTAACCTTTATTTAACTAAGTGAGTGAAGTGAGTGAGTGAAAGAGAGAGAGAGAACAGAGAGCGGCTAATAGCTGCACACACATGCCCCTGAAACAGCTCAAAGCCAGAGCCTCCTTACCCCAAACCACATGTAATTAACATACCAGACATGCCAGCCAACATGAGCACAAACAGGACGATCGAAAACAGGTGTGTTTCAAAACAAAGACCCCCTCCTTACCTCTCTCTCTTTTCTCCTTCATCTCCCTCCCTCTCCTTTCCTCTCTCTTTCTGGGCCCCTGCTTGATTACAGGCCCAAGGGAAGATGGGGCCGGACTGGGCGGATAAATAGAGGGCCTGAACTGAGGTGAGTCAAGTGTGACCTGGCATTCAAGTGCTCTCAAAAAACAATTTAATCACTTACAGTACCAGTCAAAAGTTTGGGCACACCTACTCATTCAAGGGTTTTTCTTAACCAGAAAAGTGTTATTTTATATTTGAGATTATTCAAAGTAGCCACCCTTTGCCTTGATGACAGCTGAATGAAATAATAACGTCATCAAATAAAAAAAATGTAATATACAAAACACCTGCATTTTTTAAATAAAAGTAATGTGAATAAACTATGGTTAATAATTGACAGAAGCAGTAATGGGCATTCACTACCATCATGGGACGTTCATTCATTGTTTTATTCTGTGTTGTTACCGCATTCAACCCACATTATGCATAGTGCATTTAATGTAAAAAATAAATAATCAAAACCCCCAAAATTTTTATATAATCAAACCAAAACGACCTCAAAACGCAGTAATAGCTCAGCACTACTGTTTCCTCAAGAACATGTAACGATAACACTAATACAGATATTAATATGCAATATTATAAGAATGTTATTGATGTCGAATGAAAGAGAAGCAATGAGGATTTAATGTAACCACGCAAAACCGAAGGGGGAAAGAGAGAATTACGGTGAACTTCCCAATATGTTGTCGTAAGAAGTTTGACAGTTTGAGAACCGTAGTGGAAGTAGTAAGGAGGACGTAGTAATGCCAGCTTGGCATTCTGGGTAGCAATGATTGGAACATCTGCAATAACCCAACATCCGGCCGAGTGCCAACCCGCTTGCCACAGTGAAATAATATAAAATCAGCTTGTGAGTTCTATAGCCAATGGGCTTACTTTGGAATAATTGTTCTTCAGATGAGATCAGAAGTGGGATGAAGTGCCGGCTGGAAATCTGACATAATTTGATCAAAACGTCTAAGTAAGGCTTTGAGTCATGTGTTTTGATTAGGCGTAATTGGAAAAGACCAACATTGGATTTTGTTCACCCTTGGGCATATGACAACATTACATAGACACTTCATAGCTGCACTTAAGAAACCTGGAGAATTCTAGAGCCATGTAGAACTCAAGAGTTTACCTAGCTCCATAGTTTTCGAACTCAGTATACCTATTGCTCCATAGTTCTAGAACTCAGTTTTTCTAGCTCCATAGTTTTAGAACTCAGTGTTCCAAGTTCAAGAACTATTCGTTTTAGAACGCTTCGTCAGAGTGTTGTGGGGGCAGTGGATCCACGTGGAACACAAACATGCTCCATCTGCCTCCAATGACTCTTTTCTAGCAGCATGGAGCTAGTAGAGTGTGAGTGGCAAGCACATCAGAAAAAAGCCCTGCATGTTTGTTTTGCCGATCTTTGTAAACTACAGATGGAAGTCTTGGCTGTCCCTTCTGCATTCCTCCGACTGCATCGTCACATATTGCTTCTACACCAATTGGATCTGAGAAAAAAACAAGAGAAACTGGGGCTCGTTGCTATGATGGTGAGAGAGCGGTCCGAAATGTCACTCTTATCTCTCTCCACACTAAATTCCCCCTTATCTAAAACATTTTCTAAAAAGGACCACAACAAAACACATTCATCTGTACTTTGATTTCTTTGATTTTCTCTAAATGCATCTAATGCCTGATGTTTTATCTTCCTGTTTGCCCCAGTCAGCCAACGAGCGAAGGGTAAAATACCACCATATTAAAAGGACAAAAGACCGACAGATAACCCGTGAACAAAACACACAACACCAGGACACAAAAAACAATGCACAAAAGCTGCCACACAACTTAGGGTTGCAAAGCTACAGGTCATTTACCAGTTATCGGAATCTAATCTGGGAAATTAACAGAAAATCTATGGCAATCTATCATATTTGCGTAACTTTAAAAAATGGATTCATACATAGTATTCATTTCTGTGTCCATATTGTCCATGGGTTTCCAGTAGACAGAACATATGGTTCAAGAGAAAAAAGCCTAATTCATGAAAAAAGCACCTAATCAACAATGGCATTATTTTCTATTAACTCTACAACTCTTCTAACTCTTCTGACTTATTTCACAACTGCCACCAGTTTGACGCCAAAACATTTACAAAAAATACAGTTGAAGTCGGAAATGTACATACACCTTAGCCAAATACATTTAAACTCCAGATAAAAATTCCCTGTCTTAGGTCAGTTACGATCACCACTATATTTTAAGAATGTGAAATGTCAGAATAATAGTAGAGAGAATGATTTATTTCAGCTTTTATTTCTTTCATCACATTCCCAGTGGTTCAGAAGTTTACATACACTCAATTAGTATTTGGTAGCATTGCCTTTAAATTGCTTAACTTGGGTCAAACGTTTTGGGTAGCCTTCCAGAAGCTTCCCCCAATAAGTTGGGTGAATTTTGGCCCATTCTTCATAACAGAGCTCGTGTAACTGAGTCAGGTTTGTAGGCCTCCTTGCTCGCACATGCTTTTCAGAACTGCCCACAAATTTTCTATGGGATTGAGGTCAAGGCTTTGTGATGGCCACTCCAATACCTTGACTTTATTGTCCTTAAAGTATGCTTGGGGTTATTGTCCATTTGGAAGACCCATTTACGACCAAGCTTTAACTTCCTGACTGATGCCTTGAGATGTTGCTTCAATATATCCACATAATTTTCCTCCCTCGTGATACCATCTATTTTGAGAAGTGCACCAGTTCCTACTGCAGCAAAGCACCCCCACAACATGATACTGCCACCCCCGTGCTTCACGGTTCGAATGGTGTTCTTCGGCTTGCAAGCCTCCCCCTTTTTCCTCCAAACATAATGATGGTCATTATGGCCAAACAGTTGTATTTTTGTTTCATCAGACCAGAGGACATTTCTCCAAAAAGTACGATCTTTATCCCCATGTGCAGTTGCAAACTGTAGTCTGGCTTTTTTATGGCGGTTTTGGAACAGTGGCTTCTTCCATGCTGAGCGACCTTTCAGGTTATGTCGATATAGGACTCGTTTAACTGTGGATATAGATACTTTTGTAACTGTTTCCTCCAACATCTTTACAAGGTTGATTTGCACTTTTTGCACCAAAGTACGTTCATCTCTAGGAGACAGAATGCATCTCCTTCCTGATCGGTATGATGGCTGTATGGTCCCATGGTGTTTATACTTGCGTACTATTGTTTGTACAGATGAACGTGGTACCTTCAGGCGTTTGGAAATTGCTCCCAAGGATGAACCAGACTTTTGGAGGTCTACAATTTTTTTCTCTCTGAGATCTTGACTGATTTCTTTTGATTTTCCCATGATGTCAAGAAAAGAGGCACTGAGTTCGAAGGTAGGCCTTAAAATCCATCCACAGGTACACCTCCAATCGACTCAAATTATGTCAATTGGCCTATCAGAAGCTTCTAAAGCCATGACATCATTTTCAGGAATCTTCCAAGCTGTTTATTAAAGGCACAGTTAACTTAGTGTATGTAAACTTCTGACCCACTGGAATTGTAATACAGTGAATAATATCTGAAATAATCTGTCTGTAAACAATTACTTGTGTCATGCACAAAGTAGATGTCCTAACCGACTTGCCAAAACTATAGTTTGTTAACAAGAAATTTGTGGAGTGGTTGAAGAACAAGTTTTAATGACTCCAACCTAAGTGTATGTAAACCTCCAACTTCAACTGTACATATTGACATAGTCAAATAAATCAATTTCAATTTGAGACACTCATATTAAACACCAATAGTATTCACTAAATTGATGGTTTATATGTAGGATAATGTTTTTCAGCTTTGTCATTAAATGTTTTTTTTTTTTAATCATCCTATTTTATTATTTCATATATTTTACATATGATAAGGCCACACAGAGGGCCAGAGATAATTACAGATACCTGTGATCACCTGAAGTACCCAAAAGGGCCACTAGATGTCTTGTGACAGATTACATAAAATCCTTGAAAGATAAACTTGGAACTAAACCAGGAATCACAAGAAGGAACTAAACCAGGAATCATCACCAGCCTTTTTAGCCCCCTTTCTTTTGTGTGTTTACCAGGCCATCTCCAATGTCTGGTCCTGACTTGTGAAAGTGAATCCTTATCACTGCGGTTTGTGTGTGAGTGTATGTTTCACTGTGGTCTGTGTGTGAGTGTATGTTTCACTGTGGTCTGTGTGGCTCTAGGAAGCTCCACTGTACAGAGAATCATATGTCTCCGGTCAAAGGTAGTGAGAGGGCATCCCAGTCCCACTACCATGCCTGGGAAAGAGGATCCATTACAGGGATCTATTGAGGATCTAGTTTCATGGCATCGGCCGTGTGTGACCGCCCCTGGTTGCTCGGTTAGGGCTGGGAACGGTGATGGTGCCACAAACTGTCTATTTGGCACTGGGGGTATTTGGAAACATATACACACACACACACACACACACACACACACACACACACACACACACACACACACACACACACACACACACACACACACACACACACACACACACACACACACACACACACACACACACACACACACACGTTCAACCAACTTGTTGTTCATCTCAGAGAGGTTGGATGTATTCACCTCATGAACACAGGGGATGTGTCCCAAATGGCACCCTATTCCCTATAGTAAACCACTTTTGACCAGGGTCCATACAGGGCTCTGGTCAAAGGTACTGTGTAGGGAATAGGATGCCATTAGGGAGGCAGACAGACAGCTAGCTAAATCAAGGCCTCTTGTCCTGTCAGGTCAGGTTTCAAACCCATTGAGTTTCAGCCACATTCAAAGAGATTCAGTGCGCTGCAATGGGATATCACTGGCTTACAGGGTAAGACCTGGGTCGTAAAACCAGGTCCTGGAACCAAGATGTTCCTGTGGTTCTCCAAGGATTAATCACTTCCATAAATCATTGTGTCTGTTGAGTTCACACATAACTTTGATCCAGTAGATAGATATAGATATTGCAATGCAATCCCCCTTCCCACAATCCACTTAACTCTGACTAGTTCACTTAGCTAAG